>NC_084529.1:8455520-8548020 GCF_024500275.1 Phycodurus eques | reverse complement strand
TGGGAAAAAAAAAAAAAAACATCTTTTGCAGCATGGAAGTAGAAATGAACAACTGAGGTAATTTGGCTGCACAAGTGTGCACGCCTTCATAACTGGGAATGTGGCCTTGTTCAGCATTAACCAATTTAAATGGGAGTCAGCACACACCTGTCTCAATTTAAAGTGCCTTGGATTAACCCTAAATAAACTTAGTATTTTCTAGAAGGCTTTTCCTCAATTTTTTGTCGTGACATCTTACAACACAACCCATGCAGAGAGCGTCCACAGTATCAGAGGGATATCATTGTTCAAAGGTGTCATTGAGGATAATGGTACAAAAGAATTTCCAAGGCATGAAAAATGGAACACAGTGAAGACATTCGTCATCAAGTAGAGAAAATATGGCAATACAGTAACATTAACCAAGAACTGGACTGCCCTCCAAAGTTTATTGAAAGAGGAAAAATAACTGGTCAAGGAGGCTGCCAAGAGGACGACAGCAACATTAAAGAAGGTGTAGGAATTTTTGGTAAGTAGTGGCTGTTTAGTACATGTGACAACAATTTTTAGTCTTTATACTGTACTCGTCTGCCTCCGGCTATAGGACTTAGGGTAGCAAGATGGAAGCCATATCATACAAAGAAAACCATCCAAACCCAGCTACATTTGTGAAAAACACACTTGAAATCTCCCAAACGCATGTGGGTAAATGTTAGGTCAGATGAAACCAAAGTTGAACTTTTCTACCATACTGTATGTCCAAAAGGTGTTCTTGGCACAAACACAGCACTTCTCAATACCAAAAGAACACCATACCTAATGGTGAAGCAAGAAGGTGGCAGCATAATATTTTATATTTTGTTTTTGTTCAGATGGAACTCTGGCCTGAGCCAAGATGGAGGGAATTATGAACACTACCAAATGCCAGTCAGTGGTAGCACAAAACCTTAAGTCTTCTGCTAGAAAGATGAAAATTTCATTTATCTTTCAGCGTGACAATGACACAAAGCACATCTCCACATTAGTAAAAGAATAGTTTCATCAGAAGATGATGAGGGTTTTTTTTTTGACTGGCCCAGCGCTGATGTTTTAACGATGTCGCCGCAGTCGAATGAGCTTTTTAGCTCCAGCCTTAGCTTGCAAGGACGTTAGCTCGCAGGCTAGCGAAAGTAATAAACTGTAAATTTTCCCTTTGTCCCACTTGTGTGCATCTACGAAGCAACGCCGTTCTGCCAGCGGCTTGCTGCGTCGTGAGCAGCGGGTGTTACCCTACTCTGCCTCTGATTGGGTAGCACCAAGACAGGATTCATACTTTTAATTTGCTGTGTGTGGAAGCTCTTCACCAACACACACAGGCCAGCAGATCTTAAACCAGGCGTCTATAGAAGCAGATTCAATATGCTTCATGCGTCCCTGCTAATTTTTGTGTATCTCAGACGCGGGACGTACATCCAACGAGATTCCTGATGTTGAAGTTCAGTTAGCACTTTCTTCACCTGCACTTTTAGTAAAAGTAGGTGCGTATCTGCATGCATGTATCACCACTGCCTGTAAGGGGCCAGGATGCGCACAGCTGGAACACACATTTCCGCTCCCTCTGGCCATGGTATAAACTACACTGCCAGACAGGGTCTGTCACCTATTCTCATCACAGCAACAATATGTTGTTGTATGTTGTAAAAACCATTTCACGCTTCAACTCATAAATTCTATTTGGCCAAAGTCATTATTATCAGCGACTCAAGCATTTTATCCAGGTGTTAGCAATTGCTAAAGATCGAGCTTTGTCTGTCACTTGAGTGATGAAGTTAGGGACGCCTGAACTTCAGAGAGGTTTCCCTGTTTTCCCTCCATTGCAGGAATGAGAAGATAAGGAGTCCAAAAAATAAACTAATAGTCCTTGCAGTTTAAGAGACACCTGCATTCACACATGCTCTTGTCTGCACCAATGTAAATCTTGTAAAACAGAGTCCTTGGTCTTTTTATTCACTATTCCATCCACACTTTATTTGACAAAAGCAGTATTTTTTTTTTTTTTTTTTTTTTGTGGAAACTTACGAGTGTGCACAATAACTCTCAACCCTGAATGGGGAAAGGTGACAATTTAAATCAATGACAGGCCTGGTCAAACACACATCAGATCATACCTTGGTTTGATCTTTGGTTTTGCCGACTGGTTAGAGCGTCAGCCTCACAGTTCTGAGGACCAGGGTTCAATACCCGGCCCCGCCTGTGTGGAGTCTGCATGTTCTCCCCGTGCCTGCGTGGGTTTTCTCCGGGCACTCCGGTTTCCTCCCACATCCCAAAAACATGCATTAATTGGAGATTCTAAATTGCCCGTAGGTGTGACTGCGAATGGTTGTTTGTTTGTATGTGCCCTGCGATTGGCTGGCAACCAGTTCAGGGTGTACCCCGCCTCCTGCCCGATGACAGCTGGGATAGGCTCCAGCACGCCCGCGACCCTAGTGAGGAGAAGCGGCTCAGAAAATGGATGGATTATGCCATACTCTTTCTGTGTGTACGTTATATACTATGCTGTGTTACATAGTCATTTATTGGAGCAGAGCATCACTATATTGATAGCTTTAGGTGAACAACAAGAGAGTATTTCTGTCACACACACATACACACACGCTAGTCACACGTCTGGGTTACTGTGGCACAAGAGACTGCAACTTGACCACAGCAACAAGAGCGATAACAGCAGGACAGCAAACACACAAAGGATCACTAGCACTATCATGGTCACAGGGAAAATATGGTTATTAACATACCACTACGAGTATTGCCCCAGACTTGCGTTCCTTTGATTACAGACTTCGTGCATGTGTATGGGAATGTGTGAGTTCTTTCTGACCAGAAAGAACTCACACATGGGGACATTTGAACGGCACCAGTGGGGACATTTGAACGGCAGCAGTTATTCTTCTCCAAAAGCATGTAATGTTCTCCAAACAATGTGATGATAGATGATAGGTCCCCTGTTTATGTGGAAAAACTGTATCTTCAATACTCAGCAGTATTATTTTGCTTTTAAGATTATGTTATAGTATGGAGTCACTGTGGACCTCTCACTGATGATGCCCAGGGTATTTCAATACCTGACATGTACTTGTTTCCCGATAATCTAATTATGATGCCATAGCTACGTCTATTGTTAAATCTCCTCTAATCCCCCCATTCTCCACATTCCTCTGTGATTGAATTGGAAGCACTTGTCTTTCATGATCTTGTTTTCTATAGAGATTCATGTGTGAAATTGTGAATAAGAGGAAATGACCCGTTTGTTTGTTTTTTGTTGGATTTTTTTTTGGGACACATTTTTAATTCTCTTCCTCTATTTTTGCCAGGGCTTTTTCTGGAAGACATGGTATGTTAGCTGTAAGAGATTACTCAACATTCTGGTTTGTATGCTCATATATTGTTTTACTTTTTGGGTTCAATCATTTATTCCATGTTTCCCCACAGAGCGTGATGCTTTTGACACACTGTTCGACCATGCTCCAGATAAACTGAATGTTGTCAAAAAGGTATGCCGTATATTTGGGCCCCATGTTTTAAGTAGTAGTACTTTAAATTGTAAATTTAAATTCTGTTTCATAAATGAATGTTTAGGCAACGTATGATTGTGGAATTAATGTTCTACTATGAGTTTCAACTATTGGAATAATTTAGATTTATACAATCTGTTAAAAATGTCAAAATATTTGGATTGAACAGAATAATTTTTTTTAAATAATTAACTCACAAAGTGGACACATTCACCACTTACAATCAAATACAGCATAATCAGCTAAACTCTTGGACTATGAGAGAAGTGGCCCTTGCTTGAGCCTGGTTCCAAATGAAGCTAACATTGACTGGGTCTGTACAAGATATGCTTTGGGAGAACATTATGCCAGTCCAATAATTGTATGGTGTTTATTCTTCATTTGCTGCACTAGTGTTTTGTATCTGAATAATTATTGACTTTGTTTTCTCAGACACTGATCACATTTGTGAATAAACACCTGAACAAGCTCAACTTAGAGGTGTCCGAATTGGAAACACAGGTATGACATGCACGCACGCACACAGATACAATGTAAATGTCAGTCTGAGAGGGGAAAGAAATATTATAACTCTTAAATGAGTTGAGGAAGGAGCTGCGAAAGAGTATTTTCGTCATGTATTCTCCAACTCTCACTAGCCATTGGAAATGGAGCCTCTCCATCGAGGCATTTGATGTTGCTACAAATTGAGTCGAGGATTCTTCTGAATCAATTGTTTTTTGTTTTCAAACCATTCCACCAATGTCTACATTGTCCCCTCAATTTATCATCCTACCAGTTAACTGATCTGGTTTCTTGCCTGTACTGTGTATCAGTTTGCAGATGGTGTTTATCTGGTTTTGCTGATGGGTCTGCTAGAAGGATACTTTGTACCACTCTACAACTTCTTCCTCACACCTGAAAATTTTGACCAGAAGGTAGAGTGTGCTCATTTTCTTCCCATTTTTAAATAATCTTTTGACTCTGCGGCATAGTTTGAGCAACACTTATAAATCGATCCTCCGTTTTTGCTGAGGAGTATCAGGCACGGATAGACAGGGCCTCCCCTCAAAAGCTTGGTTTAATGCCATCTACAGTATTTTCCTCAGAGCCCATTCAATGCACAGCCATCTCTCCTCTCCATTGGCCTCTCTAGTACCACGCTATTCTAAACAAACAATCTACGGAGACACCACAGTAGCCTTTTGTGACGGTCTTTGGCAACCCTGCCAAGCTGTGAAGCAGAATGGCCATCCCTGATACAATGTGCACAACTCCAAACACACACACACACACACAAGCACACTCCTGGCCTGGAAGAACAGGCAGGAGCCCCACAGCATCTGTAATCTCTTCTACGCAGGGAAACAGTGGAGTGCCGGCTTAGGGGCTCGGTTTTGTGTGTGTGTTTGTGTGTGCCCAAACAGCGCCTGCTCAATTTTAATTTAGCTCATCTTGTTTTACTGCATGAGATGGCCACACACAATAGTAAATAAACATATTTAAATCCCTTCACCTCTCCTATTAGGATTTGTGGAGCACTTGCATCTTAATCTGGAGCATGTTTTTCTTGTGGAGTTGGTTTAATTATATTGGTTTATTGTTGTTCTACTTCATTAAATAAAAGTTTTCACCATTATTATTTCTATTTGCCGATTAGCAGGGATGAGTCAGAATTCTACTGCCTCTTTGCGGCTTTCCCACTCCACTGTAGAGTCTCAGTGTCGAGCTAGGGTCATGTATTCATTGTCAAATTTAATCATGTTGTTGAAATTGTGATGTAAAAATGAGCATTGTAACACTAATTAAGTGTGCAGCTCCATTAGGGGCCGTCAGGGACATAATTCTGCATTACCTCTCACACACACAACTGAAGTGATCTCACACTGTACTGAAACACTCTCTCGCACACGCGCACACACACACACACACACACACTCCTGAAATGCTCTTACATAGGGCTGCACAATTAATCGAATTTGAATCGTGATCGCAATTTTAGCTGCCACGATTAAATGAGCCTGGTCGTCTGCATTTTTTTTTTTTTTTTTTTTTTACATTTCAAATGCAGTCACTGCTAAATATGAAGTTCTTTCTTAATCTAGTCAGCCAGCCACCAGGGGAGGAACGCAGAGTTAAAGCTTCATTAAGCTGCCGAAAGAAGCGCGAGCGGCGCCCATCACTCCCTGCAGTGTGAGCCTTTCAGTCACTCTTGGTGGAATTATGAGCTCAATCATGCCTAGAGAACCATGTAGAGCAAAATATGCAGTTAGCGCCTCAGAAATTGAACATCCATTCTCTGTACATGTTTTGATTCAAGGCAAGTGACACTAAGCAAGAAGCCATAGTTGAGTTGTTTGCCCAGCAAAGTAACACACCTAATCTGTTTAGTCGTCTGAAAAGAAAAACAGGAGATAAACATCAAAACACTGGACAAGAGTCACGTGATCCCCTCACACAATTACTTCTCCAAAGTGACATTAAATACACTGTATGATCAATGACTGCGGTCAGGCCAGCTTGCAGTTGAAAAGTTCAAGTCAAACTAACTTCCACAACGATTGTTCACACAAAGCATTACATAAACGGCCCGACTCGAAGCATTATGGCAACACGTCCCGGTAACAACTTTAAAATAAAAGCGTAAAATGGCATTGATGTTCAATGTATTAATAGATGAGGTCAACAAAGTAGCAATAATTTATATTCGATGCCAATATGTAATACTTTAGAGCGGTGCAAGTATTTTATTTGTCCTCTTGAGGTCACCGTCCACACACTCCACACAAGCACATGTCGATTAAACGTTCTGCTCTTTCACTCCCACTCTCACTATTAAAATGCTTTCTCACACACACAACTACAATTTTTTCACTCATATACTTTACTGAAACATTGACACACTCCTGAAAAATGTTTTTGGTCACACACACACACACACACACACACAACTGAGACGCTCTCCAGCATACAACTGAAACACTCAAACATGCACGCAAACACACGCACCCAAATGTATAAATCGGTACATTATATGACTATTTTAGTATGATGTGTGAAATGATTTCAGTTGCATATGTGGCAAGATTTGAGTTGTGTGTGGAAGAGCATTTTACCCATGTGTGTATAAGAGCATTTCAGTGCGTTTGTTAGAGGATTTCAGTAGTGTGTGTGTGCGTGTGTGTGTGTGTGTGTGCGTGTGTGTGTGTGTGTGTGTGTGTGTGTGTGAGGAAAAAAATATTTCAGTAGTGTGTATGAAAGCGTTTTAGCTACAGTATGTTTATAATCTTGAATTATGTCACCGACAGCCCCTCAATGCAGTTCCGTAACCATCGTGACAGTTTAAATTGTAAAACTACAAAATAATAAAAATTTACTATATTGATAAATGAGGAAGTTGTTTGTTTCCTCAGAAGGATAAGTGGTGTTTAAGGTCAGACGTGTTGTGTTTGCAAACAAATGCAGTAATTAATTTGAATCAACTTGTCAATCAATTTGTATTGTGGCATTTCACCACATTCCCCCTGTGGCACAGACCAGTGTTAGGTTGTCATTTACTGTAGTTGCATAGGGGCAAAGTGTCGAGTGAGTAGCTTGTGTAATGTTAACACTCTTTCCATAGGTGCATAACGTGTCCTTCTCATTCGAGCTGATGCAGGATGGAGGTCTGGAGCGACCAAAGCCGAGGCCGGAGGGTAGGCCACTGTTACAATGGCAGCAATGACGTCTTATTGACACATGCAGGGACACTTGTTTATAAAACTGCTTCAATTCACAGTTTTGTTTATTTAAGAGTATAACAATGAGATGTGAAAAACTCATTCTTTTGTTGAGTCAACTATGCATTTTTTTACTCAAATTAAATTTTGCAGGAATTTACAGTTTCAGCTTCCATTGTGTTCTACACTTTTACACATTATCTGTTTTTGGTTGCTGTTGGTCCCACTTGTTAGATCTTTTTTTTTTTTTTAAGTGAGCATCCACCTTAAAAACAACTAATTGTTATCTAGTTACCAACTATCTCGTCAAATATTTAGCTACTAAAGTGCTGGATGCTGCAGGCTGACCAAAACCTGAGCTAAGAAATTATTGGACATTTGTGTGGAGCATAGGACCTGTAAGCCGTAGCAAAATGACCACAAGATACTTGTATTGTGGCTATTCCTCGTCACTCACGACTGATATGTAACTTCTATTCTGTTTTCTCTTTTCAGATATTGTGAACTGTGACCTTAAGTCAACCCTCCGTGTCCTGTACAACCTCTTCACCAGGTACAGGAATGTAGACTGAGGACCCAAGTAACAAGAGGGACACTTTCTATCAATGGACCACATGCTAAAGCTTAAAAATCCTTCAATTTGTTGTTGAAATGCATTTTCAACTGAATTCATACATCGCAGGTTACAGTTCACCACACTTTTTAATCCCTGCAGCATCACTTTTTGTGGCACTAACATCCAGACTTGTGGACACATTTGAAAAAGACGTTTGTTCACCTTTCTAAAATGGTTCACATTTCTATTGAAACATCACTGTATTTATTGTAAATTTTGGTACACTTATCCTTTCATATTTTTCTAGCTTTTTCTGCTTTTCTTGAAGTGCATTTGATAAGAAGTTCACTACTTAATGATGGGATGACAAGTTGATGTCCCAGATGTTTTAAGAAAAGAAACCGAAACTGTGTGTTACTGTAGTTGTAAACTTACTGTTTGCACGTGCAAAAAAAGGGGCACGGACTTGATTGGACATCCTAAAACGTGGAAAAGAAAATATTATTTTTCTCATCTTGTGCTTCGAATGTGCAACCCACTACAGATTGTGAACTCCACTGCATTCTAGAATGAGCCATTCAGCTCAAACATGCAGAATTGGTAGTCAGACTGAGGATGGATTATGTTCCTGCCACATAGATCGTAGTTAGTTTAGATAGATAGTTTGACTGCAAAACTGTCAACACAAACCACATCCATAAGTCAGTAAAGCAGCCATAATATGGACCATGTTTCCCTTTGGTTCAGTCTGTTCAGAGTACCAGTTAAAGATTTTGACAACAACGAACCTTTACACCTGATGTCTGACCTCAAAGTAAAAAAATAAAATGCATTTATAAAAAAAAAAAACATACAAAAGAACAGCAAGCAGTAGGTACCAGTCTGCCATAGCCATGGTGTTAAACCGAGGAGGCCTTGGTTTTCTTTGTGTGTTAGTTTTAAACCACAGCAACCATTCTACAGTACTTGTGTTAAAATGCCACTTTTTAGAGCTGGGACACATTGCCATTAGCCACATATTCCCTCTGTGTTTTATGCTTTAACACATTCATATTGATCTTTTATACTGTATCTTTCAGCAACATCAATGTGATTTATAATATATTTATCATCACTGCTGCCCTATTTGTTTTTCCATTTAATAAATAGTCCAATAGCACAAGCTGTATTTTTTATTATTATCATTAACCCTAACCTTTTTTCAGCAAAAAGAAAGTAAAAACACATTTTAGCAGCATAAATTCAGGACAGATTTGTTACTTTTGCCTACTGAGCTAATTAAGCAGAATCTAAATGGTGAACAAGTGTCAAATGATTAAATTATCAAATGTAGCCCAAAATTACACTTATTTCTTTGTGGACAGCAGCATTGTGTCATATCTACCTTACAGTTTTGATCTAATCCACATATAGCTGGTCAGGAATATTCAAATTTCATTGTTTTGATCCATGATTTAAAGTGATCAGAACAGGAAAACTCGCACTTCGTTGACTTTGTAGCAGAATCCCCAACAGCCACATGGAGAGGAACAGGCAAACGTGATAAGGCAGAACTCTCACGGGGTTGTGTTGTAGTTTCTTGCATGAATGACAATCAATCACTCCGACAGTTGTATTTTTCTTGCTTGTCCTCCCTTTTTGTTTTTCATTTCCTTTTTCTTTCTGTCACTCCCCTTTAAAACCTTGTTCTGTCAGACTGAAATTTTCAATAAATATCCATAATAATACAAAGAACCAGAGTGGCAGTATTAAAAAATTAAATAAATAAAAACACTGTTGCACAGTGATACCGTTTCGGCACCCTCGGATAAAAACACTGACAGTGATTGTGTCGTCAACAAAGCCTTAAATTGGGGGATGGAGTTGACTGTGGCTTGTAGAATGTGATTGGCAGACAGATTGGCTGTCTTATCAATTAAGACTGTGACGGAACATCCCCCCCCCCCCCCCCACCCCCCACCCCGAGGGCTCCCGACATCCCAAAAAGTCCAACACAGAAGTGGGAGCCCATTGTAGTCCAAGACATAGGCCAAAACGGGGTATCAAGTTGTAGGGACTGTGCACCCAGAAGGGATGAAAGCCGCAGACGATTGCTCAGCATGGCGACGGTGAAAGTCATCAGTGACAATCTGTGAATGGGAGTGTGACTGGTTGTTAGTCTATACACACTCTTGACACTGATGGGCGACCAGTCCAGGGTGTACCCTGCCTCTCTCACAAAAGTCAGTTGGGATTGGCTCCAGCTCATCTGTGATCCAAATTTGGAACAGCGGTGTAGAAAATGGTGGGATGATATGTGAAAAGTGTATGAGTTGTACGCATGTCAATGTAATGCCTGGAAGCGAGAAGCATTTTGCTCGAGTAACAGTATCCGGTGCTTAATGCCCTCTCAGATGCTTACATGTCAAATGTGACCGATCCTGAGGGATCCAAAACCATGTTACCATCATTTCCTCTGCGCTCCTTCGCCCAGGGAACAATTCTATAGCGCTAGTTATGATCTTGTTATATTAATATTATTGCATTATTGTAACATTGGTGCTCTTTGCAGGACTCACATGGGGACTTTGAACTGAACTCACTAATTGTGAGGACACAGTAATGCAGCAATGGATGATTTTCTTTCTCTTCAATGATGGGAAAACGCTTATTTTATCTGTTACCAGACTTAGAATAACTCAAAATACAATTTACTTCAGGGTCATTTTAAAAGTGAAATACATTGACTCACTTTTGTCTCACTTTCATTTAACTTGTTTTTTCCCACCAACTCATGGAGGTGTATTGGTGTTGCAGGTGTTTTGATTTTATCCTGATAGTGGTGAATTATCATTGCTGATTTCTGTGCCATTTTTCATGAAACAATCGTCGACTACCAACCTCTTAGGTAGCCGAAGTTAAATTTTCCATCTACTGTAATTGCAATGTTATACTGTTAATCACACGGTAATCATGTGATTCATTGTAAAATTTAGTTTTTAATTTTTTTTTTTTAAATTATTAATTAGTCTATCTTAAAGTATATACAAAATATAATTTGAAAGAAAAATATGAATTAACTGTCTGTAGCTAAATGTTTGGTGCCACAACCAAATTCCATCCATCCATTTTCTACTGCTTATCCAGGGTCGGGTCGCGGGGGCAGTAGCTTTAGCAGGGACGCCCAGACTTCCCTCGCCCAACAGCCACTTCATCCAGCTCGTCCGGGGGGATCTCAAGGCATTCTCAGGCCAGCCGAAAGACATAGTCTCTCCAGCGTGTCCTGGGTCATCCTCGGGGTCTCCTCCCATTGGGACGTGCCCGGAACACCTCACCGGGGAGGCGTCCAGGGGGTGTCCGAATCATATGCCCCAGCCACCTCATCTGGCTCCTCTCAATGCAGAGGAGCAGCGGCTCTACTCTGAGATCCTCCCGAATGACCGAGCTTCTCACCCTATCTCTAAGGGAGAACCCAGACACCCTGCAGATGGAAGTCATTTCGGCCGCTTGTATCCAGGATATTGTTCACAGCTCGTGACCACAGGTGAGGGTAGGAACGTAGATCGACCGGTAAATTGAGAGCTTCGCCTTTCGGCTTAGCTCCTTCTTTACCACAACGGACCGATACAAAGTCTGCATCACTGCAGACGCTGCACCGATTCGCCTGTCTATCTCCCATTCCATTCTTCCCTCACTCGTGAACAAGACCCCAAAATACTTGAACTCCTCCTCTTGGGGCAGGATCTCATCCCCGACCTGCCACCCTTTTCCGACTGAGGACCATGGTCTCAGATTTGGAGGTGCTGATTCTCATCCCAGCCGCTTCACACTCGGCTGCGAATTGCTCCAGTGAGAGTTGGAGGTCACGGCTTGATGAAGCCAACAGAACCACATCATCTGCAAAAAGCAGAGATGTACTACTGAGGCCACCAAACCGGACCCCCTCTACACCTCGGCTGCGCCTAGAAATTCTGTCCATAAAAGTTATGAACAGAATCTGTGACAAAGGGCAGCCTTGGCGCAGTCCAACCCTCACCGGAAACGAGTCCGACTTACTGCCGGATATGCGGACCAAACTCTGACTCCGATCGTACAGGGACCGAACAGCCCGTATACAGGTGTACGGTACCCCATACTCCCGAAGCAACCCCCACAGGACCTCCCGAGGGACACGGTCGAACGCCTTCTCCAAGTTCACAAAACACATGTAGACTGGTTGGGCGAACTCCCATGCACCCTCGAGGACCCTGCCAAGGGTATGGCGCTGGTCCACTGTTCCACGGCCAGGACGAAAACCACACTGCTCCTCCTGAATCTGAGATTCAACTTCCGACGGACCCTCCTCTCCAGCACCCCTGAATAGACCTTACCAGGGAGGCTGAAGAGTGTGATCCCCCTGTAGTTGGAACACACCCTCCGGGCCCCTTTCTTAAAAAGGGGGACCACCACCCCAGTCTGCCAATCCAGAGGCACTGTCCCCGATGTCCACGCAATGTTGCAGAGGGGTGTCAACCAGCCCTACAGCATCCAGAGCCTTGAGGAACTTCGGGCAAATCTCATCCACCCCCGGGGCCTCGCCACCGAGGAGCTTTTTAACCACCTTGGTGACCTCAACCCTATAGATAGGAGAGAACCCAGATTCTGCTCCCTCATGGGAAGGCGTGTTGGTGGAATTGAGGAGGTCTTCGAAGTATTCTCCCCACCGGCTCACAACGTCCCGAGTTGAGGTAAGCAGCGCCCCATCCCCACTATACGCAATGTTGATGGTGCACTGGTGACCCCTCCTGAGACGCTGATGGTGGACCAGATTTTCCTCGAAGCCATCAGGATGTCTTTCTCCATGGCCTCACCGAACTCCTCCCATGCACAAGTTTTTGCTTCAGCGACCACCAAAGCTGCATTCCACTTGGCTAGCCGGTACCCATCAGCTACCTCAGGAGTCCCACAGGCCAAAAAGGCCCGACAGGACTCATTCTTCAGCTTGACGGCATCCCTCACCGTTGGTGTCCACCAATGGGTACGGGGATTGCCGCCACGACAGGCACTAACCACGTTACGGCCACAGCTCCGGTCGGCCGCTTCAGCAATGGAGGCGCGGGACATGGTCCACTCAGACTCGATGTCCCCTGCGACCCCCGGAATATGAGCAAAGTTCTGTCGGAGGTGGGAGTTGAAACTCCTTCTGACGGGATTCTGCCAGACGTTCCGAGCAGACCCTCACAATACGTTTGGGCCTGCCACGTCGGACCGGCATCTTCCCCCACCATCGGAGAGAACTAAGGTGGTGATCTGTTGACAGCTCCGCCCCTCTCTTCACCTGAGTGTCCAAGACATGCGGCCGCATGTCAGATGACACGAACACAAAGTCGATCATCGAACGGCGACCTAAGGTGTCCTGGTGCCAAGTGCACATGTGGACACCCTTATGTTTGAACATAAGGTTTGTTATGGACAATCCATGATGAGCACAGAAGTCCAATAACAGAACACCGCTTGGGTTCGGATCGGGGGGGCCGTTCCTCCCAATCACGCCCTTCCAGGTCTCACTGTCATTGCCCACGTGAGCATTGAGGTCCCCCAGCAGAACGATGGAGTCCCCACCGGGAGCGATCTTCAGCACCCCCTCCAAGGACTCCAAAAAGGGTGGGTACTCTGAATTGCTGTTTGGTGCATAGGCACCAACAACAGTCAGGACCCGTCCCCCCACCCGAAGGCGGAGGGAGGCTACCCTCTCATCCACCGGGGTGAACCCCAACGTACAGGTGCCGAGCCGGGGAGCAATAAGTATACCCACACCTGCTTGCGCCTCTCACCGTTGGCAACTCCAGAGTGGAAGAGCGTCCAACCCCTCTCGAGAGGACTGGTACCAGAGGCCAAGCTGTGCATGGAGGCGAGTCCAACTATATGTAGTCGGAACTTCTCGACCTCACACAACAGGTCGCTCCTTTCCTGCCAGAGAGGTGACATTCCATGTCCCTAGAGCCAGCTTCTGTAGCCGGGGATCGGATCGCCAAGGTCCCCGCCTTCGGCCACCACCCAGCTCGCACCGCACCCGACCCCTATGGCCCCTCCCACAGGTGGTGAGCCCATGGGAAGGGGGAATACACGTTACCCTTTCGGGCATGGTTGCAGGCCACCAGGCGCTCGCCTTCGACCCCCACCTCCAGGCCTGGCTCCAGAGTGGGGCCCCGGTGACCCACGTCCGGGCAAGGGAAACCTGAGTCCATTTTTTGTCGTCATCATAAGGGGTCTTTGAGACGTGCTTTGTCTGGTCCCTCACCTAGGACCTGTTTGCCATGGGTGACCCTGCCAGGGGCATAAAGCCCCAGACAACTTAGCTCCTAGGAGCATTGGGACACACAAACCCTTTCACCACGATAAGGTGACGGCTCAAGGAGGGGCATAACTATATCGACAGGAAAAAATGCAAGTAAGTACTGTATTTAAAAACACCAACACAATGAATTATGGGTTTCCCTAATGCTTTTCACGGACTATATTGCCAGGACGGTCAGTGTGAGGAATGGTGCCAATGCTGAAGGCAGGTAATCACCTTTTCACACCATGTCCACATTGGGCTGTTGTTCACGTCTCTCAAGCAGAGCACACTCACCTTTAATAGGCAAGTGCTCAGGTAGCGTGTGTTGCTAGTGACCTCAAATGGACAAATAAAATACCTGCACCTCTCTAAAGTCTCACATATTGGCATTGAATTGCATATATGAAGCTCATAAATGTACATAATCATCCATCCATCCATCCATCCATTTTCTTTACCACTTATCCTCACTCGGGTCGCGGACTGCTGGAGCCTATCCCAGCCATCTTCGGGGGCGAGGCGGGGTACACCCTAAACTGGGCCAATCAAGCCAATCGCATGTACATATTAATGCAACAAATAATCAATACTTTGCGGATTTCATTTATTGTGTGGGGTTTCTGGAATGTAATCCTGCGATAAACGAGAGATTACTGTACTCAGTAGTTTTCTATGGTCACATAAAATATATTTAATAGGTCGAAATATTTATTTGGTTAAATACAAGTCTCTATAAATAAGGTAATTTGGGTGTATATCCAAATTAAAAGTCACAAATAAAAGCAAATCATCATCAAAATAAAGCCAATCCCCTCATAAAAGCATGTGCCAATTGTTGGGCAAATTCTGACTGTTGCAAATAACAATGAGCAGTGAGTATGAGTATGGATTGGAGCTCGTATGCAAATTGAAGGGTCTTAAGGAGGAAATCTGCATCCCTTCACTGCAAACACCATTATCTCACTATTGTCAGCTTGATTTGGCTGATTGTTCTTGTTGAGAAAAAACAATGCTGCTTTGGAATGAAGCAGGCCTCAAACTGCATGATATTAACACGAATTTTGCTATTACTGCTTTAAGGACAAATAGGAAGCAGCAAAAAAACATCCCATATGAAATGTTTTTTTATCATATGCACACCAAATACTGTTAAATATCATCACTGTTTCCCCACAATGTACTCACGCACATGTACTCACATCTTTCGCTTGGGGATCAAATACTCTACGTATTTCACCCAATAAACTTTTATACTTGGCTTTACACGATCAGGAGTTTTGGGACCGATCAGCGAGTTTAAAAAAACGATAACCGATCACAAGATGGAGGAATTTGTCTATTTAAATGACCTGTTCATTTACTGTATATATTTGTGTACTTAATTGCTCCAAAAATTATATTTCCAATAAATAATGTATCTTTGTTCCTCTATTTATGACAGTGAGGCATAGTGACAGACAGAACAAATGAATGGTCTTCTATGAGATGGCAGGAAGTAAATACAGTAATTAATGTATCCACTTTTTGTGACATTTTTATTTGTTGGTGTGTCGTGAGATTTTTCAATTGTAAAATATGTTCCTTGGCTCCTTAACGGTTGGAAATCACTGCTTTAGTCAGATCCTGTATTCTAATCAGTCAGGTCAAACCAACATTACAACATGACAGAAATAATGGGTGCTAACTTACTGTAATTAAATTACTTTATTTTTAATTAAATGACTTCACCCACACCGAAACGTTCGAGCATGATTCGACAGAATGGCGGCATGTTTATGTCCAACCGTTTGTGCTACCACTTGCTTGCTAAGCTACATAACGTTTTTGTTGCCTGCTTGTGAGCCGTATCGTATTAAAAGTACGTGAACATACCTCAAGCAAGCCTTCAACGAACGTCCTCTCCTGTCCTGAGCACCAGTGACCACCAACACACGTTTTTCCCCATTTTGTCCATATAATACAAAGTCGGCACACTCCACTCTTGTTGTCGTCGCCACGATAACGAGTGTATCCAGTTACATTTGAGTTGACGAGATAAAGCCCAATGATCGTAAAAAAAACGGGATGCGGTGGTATCGGAATACAAGATTTTATTGCAGTAGTCTGACATAGAGCAAATTTGGCTTGTCGTCTGACCGGGCATTTCGTGTTGTCTGTCCCACACGCCGCCATATTTTATTTATATATTTTTTAAATAACTTCATTGGCCGTCAGATATTTACAATACTATGTCAAAAGCCACGCAACAAGGCTAAAAATAAACTAGTTTTGGATTCAAATATACTGTGCACGATGGCGACGTGGAGTAAATGTCTTTTGCGGAGCCGATCAATGACGTCATTGATCGGATTGGCGAATTATGACATTAAAGCCGATCAGCATAAAATGCTAATTATCGGCCGATACCGATAAGGCCGATAAAATTGGTGTAAAGTCTATTTTATACTGTATTTTTGTTGTTGACTGTTAATCCATCTCTTACCATAATTAACAAACAACCATAAAACATTCAGGCAGTTAATTTCTTTGTGAACAAACGCACACTCTTAGCATATTTATATACATTATTGTACATTTAGTATAACCAAAGGAACCCATCTGCGGCCTTGAAGTTGAAGTCGCTCTCGTGCCATTGAATCTGTTTAGAATCATTTACTGCAAACTATCCAATATTGAAAAAGAATGTTTCATTGCCTCTGGAAGAAAAACAGCAGGACCTCAGCACAAATAAAACTATCCAGACTTTGTATAAAATCCATGTACACACACATGCAAGTGCTTCAGTGAAGGTTAGAGGTACTGTACGTAATAAAACCCTCCTGAATTGGATGATAAATGGGCAGTCAGTAATACAGCTCAAGGTTTTAGTGAGCTATAATGCTACAGCACGCTTGAATGCCATATTTTTATTTCCAGTATTTTCTCTTAGTTCTGAATGTGCAACACGGTACATACAATTATACCTGTATAAATGTTTGATTAATTTATTATTTCAAATGGTATTTTAATTACTTATTTCATTTACAGATTCATTTATTTTGAAGTATCAGTAAAGGATGAATCAAAGTTTGGTTTTCATTTGCCATCAGTTTGTTTACTTGCATTAAAGGCATACTTTGTCAGTTTTGCCAAATTGTCACAGCATACAAAGCGAGAATATCCTTGTATTGGTGAGTCTTTAACAAGCTTGAAACCAGTGCACGCTTCAGATTTAACTGAACTGTGATCACAGTAACAACTTAACTTATATTGGTCAACTTGTTTTACTGTACATCAGCAAAATCCAGTACATGCGAGAGACCAAGTCTGAAGCCCCCTTGTTTGTATGTGGAAAAATATTGAGCACATTGCACAATATTAAAGGACATATGAGTCTTAATGGTCCATATTTCACTAACAAGTTGATTTATTGTATATTTTTTTGTTGTTCAAGAAAATTAATCTTGCAGTCATTTCCAATAATATTAATACATTCTGGAGCATTTGGTAAATAACTATTTGCCTTTGGAAACCCCTTTTTCATTGCCAAACTCGATACCCCCCCCCCCATGTCTTGGTGTGACGTCAGCGTCAGAAGTGGAGACCAACTATACTGCATGGCTGGTGTGGAAAAAAAAAAAAAGTACTGTACTATAAAGTGGAAGTATTTAGTCATGAAAATTGTCGCTGTCGGGTGAAATCCCCACACCTTCAAAATGACAACTTTCCAGAAAAAAAAGACAAGTTTCCAAACACAGCTTTGTTCAAGTTGGTATTATACCTTATATTGCTTTCATACATATATATCATTGCACTGTAGTGACTCTGACCCAGTTACCAAAACCTCCCGCACAACTTGATAAGCTGCATTCTTCCAAGCGGCCCTGCTGTTTGAGACAACCACTTGAAGACGCCTACGGGACCTTAACCTAATTAGCAGCTTCCCATCAAATCTGGATTCCCGTCTTCAAAAAAGACTCCTTTCCTTCTTTTGAACTGACAGCAGCCAAAAGGTGGGACCCACTCTCCGGGGAGCCCAAGCTGGGACAGATCGACAATGGAATGCAAATACAGCAATTAACTATTTGCTTAATATTCAAACATGCATGCAAGGCGCCACACACTGGCGTTTGAGAGTACTGCAACCCACGGGCTTCCATTCAGGGTTTTAACTGAAGATAAAATGTCCGTTTTTATATTTCACAAGTTGCAGTCATATTCCAAATGTATGCCTTGATGTCTGTGCCACTGTGTCAACTTTACAGGTGCAGCTGCAAGACTTTGACTGTTTGTCTTGATTTGAAGCCAAGCAGATTGAACAATAAGCAGTTGATTTGCCAAGACTAAAGTTTAAACAATCATTCTATATGCTTGATCTATAAGTCAAGAGTAGAAAGTTGGGAGTATTTTCTATTAAGATATGATTTTTACACCACTTTTATGGTAAAGCTCGTAGACAAAATTCAAGTTGATGGGCGTGGTGTTGTTTGGTTTCCTCCATCCCTTAGACACGCCCCCTGGGTATTTAACCTCTGACTCCCGCCTCCTCTTGCTCTTTTGTGTTTGTTTTCCCTCCGGCTGGCTTTGGGTGGCCTCGGCCGTGCCGCCGCCCCTACGGTCGTGAGTCCCGCACAATAAGCGTTGCTAGGATGTACAATATTAGTGCTTATTAATTTGGGAGAAATTACTAGCTTCACACAAAATCCCAACTTCGCTCTCGCTTTGACTCAACAGATTAAATGCTCACAGTTTCAACTTTAGCCCTGCAACACGTTCTATTTTATTTTCCGTACACATTTTTTTTCTTTCACCATTATTCGTGTTTCCTTGTAGTTAGACCCCATCTTTGTGTTCCCCTATAGATCCCTCGTAGATTTCATTAAATATTCTATAAAATTCCACTCTCTGTTGTGTTTTGTGTGTTGTGTTTTGAGTTTAATAAAGAAGAACTGTCTATCTAGAACTGGAATTTCATAAAATGTAACAACCTTTAGATTTTGAGACTGATAACAGAGGTTTGTTGCCGCTTTTCCTAAGTTTTATACATATAAAAAGTGACATTGTGCCCTTTACGAAACAAAATAGCTTGATTTATAACGTCAAATCACGCTAAACCGGAAGCAACGCAAGCGTCGCTGCTTTGACGAATTTATTTCTTAAATAAATTACGTTTTATCCAAACGCCTATATACGCTATAGAACTCTCATTTGAACAACAGCTAGAACCCCAAAATTATGTTCAACCGCTAATTTAATATGCTGAAAAATTACTGTTGTGTCATTGATTACTGTTGTGTCATTGATTAAAATGATACAAATGATACAAACACGATGGTGAGTGCCACATCTTTTCAAGCCTTATGCAAGCCCCCAAACAAATATATACGTGGTTTAATGTCCCAAAACTGTCACCAATCATCACCAGAATTTACATGGACATCTATACTCATGGCAGCTTCAACCTCTGAAAATATTACATTGATCAGCACATTATTTGGGATTTTATGGACATAACGTGTGTTCATTTTTCTCAAATGATTGGCTATGGAGAAGAAAATGCTTAGCGTCCATAAAATAAAAAACAGAAGGGCGATTGTTCTGATATTTTCAGAGGTGTAAGTGGACATAAATAGAGATGTCCAAATAAATTTTGGCTACGACTGATTGCAGTTTTGGGACACTAAGCGACATAAAGTTTTTGGCCGGGACATCCTGTTAGGACAGTCGGCTGTGCCCATCAAAGTCCGCATCTGTCACACAATGCTACCATGCACCCTACAAAAACGTCTTTGTCATTCAATGAACTCTTTTCAAACGTCTTAGAGGAATTTTTGATGGAATGAATATCAAATTGAGCTGACGAAACCCACTTGTGTAGGCGGAAATTAATCTGCAGGAATTACCGCTTGTGGGACGATGTCTATTTTTTTTTTAAACAGGAAGC
This sequence comes from Phycodurus eques, assembly GCF_024500275.1. Lineage (NCBI taxonomy): Eukaryota > Metazoa > Chordata > Actinopteri > Syngnathiformes > Syngnathidae > Phycodurus > Phycodurus eques. Next base: position 8,528,015 of record NC_084529.1, on the reverse strand, counting down.
CTTCTAACATGTCTCACCATCACTACTTTCACAAAACAACAAAAAAAATCCAGACTTTCATCCATCCATTTTCTTTACCGCTTATCCTCAGTAGGGTCGTTCTGGAGTGTTGTGTGCTGTTGTAGAAGATGGTTGCCTTGTCGCATCTCTGTGGAGGAAAAGGTGTCCGGTGATTTATGAGTAAAACCGATTTGAGACGATATTCATGGAAATCACAACTAACGGCTCCACGCCGAAGAGCACATGTCATCGTTGTGTCCCTGGGCAAGACATTTAACCCACATTGCCTATGAATGAGGGGCCGTAGGTGCAGAATGGCAGCCATGCTTCCGTCAGACTGCCCCACGGCAGCTGTGGCTATACAAGTGTTACAACTACCAGGGTGTGACTGAAGAGTGAATGAATAATGCATGAAATTGTAAAGCCTCTTTGAGCGCCCTGAAAAGCGTGATATAAGTGTAATTCTTTAATTATTATTATTATTATTATTATCAGCTTTGCGTTCGATTAAACAGGACCAGATTTCACACTAAGCAAATCTATTTGTGAGTAACTTTATCAAGATCATTATTAGTTCGGTATTTTTGTTTAGTGGTGCGCCTTGAGATTTTTGTAATGTAAAATCTGTGACTTTCCTCAACAAATGCTGAGAAACACTGGTCCAGAGTGTGGAATAAAAGAGCGAAAAACGTGTTCTTGACTAATTTCTTTAAATATCGAAAACAGTTTTTGACTATTTAATGCCATACCACACTTTTAGTGAATTCATTCATTCTACTGATGGACTTAATCATTTCATGTTCTCGAATATGTTGATCCATGGTGGCCGAGGATTTAGGACAACTGTCTCAGTCCTGAGGTTTGTTGTTCAAATCTCAGTTTAGGCCTGTGTGACCAGTCTCAGGGGTCATTTCAAAAAGTTGCAAAATATTCTATGGGGAAACTGCAATAGGATCCAGCACAGTCAAAAAGTGAGTTTCCAGGATAAAAGGCGAAGAACAGGAGCCTGCTTTGCTGCATATAAACAAATAACTGTTTTCACTCACATTCACACCTACGGGCAATTTAGAGTCTTCAATCAACCTACCATGCATGTTTTTGGGTTGTGGGAGGAAACTGGAGTGACCGGAGAAAGCCCACGTAGGCACGGGGAGAACATGCAAATTCCACATAGGCGGGGCCGGGATTTGAACCCCAGTCCTCAGAACTGTGAGGCAGATGTGCTAACCAGTTGTCTACCGTGATGCCTCCATCCATCGATTTCTGGAAAAAAATCAATTATAAGTAGGTTAAATTAGATTGTGATTTTTGACTGCCATTTGTAGTTTGGAAGCTGTGATAGCTGATCTCATCTTTCCTTTTTGAAGACCATGATTATACACACACATAGCACTCATCATACTTTTTCATACACATTATACACTTCATAATTATTTTATTTACTTACAGTCTTACATTACAGTCTACTATTCACAGAAGTACAAACCACAACGGCTATGTTATTCTTATAAATGACGTTTGTGCACTACACTCTTCGACTAGAATTTTTTTGTTACCATCTCTTAGCTAGTCTGTTTATACTTGAATACAGCGCCCAATGTGAGTAACAGCAACATTCCTTGAGAAATCAAAAGCTTTGAATGTATATAACAAATCTATAGATCGGTTCTTAAAGGTGCCATATTTTACCAAACCAACTTTTTCTAGTATGTGGGATGTAATATTGGCTCTATGGTGCCTCAGCAAACGTGTGAAATATGAATTAAAATTGTCCACACATTCCCGAGTTCTAGACGTTTTTCTGCCAAGAGGCCTGAAATCAGATGATTTGAATTTCTCAAGCTTATCTTTGTCACTAGTGTAGATCTCCGCCTACCTCTCCACGCCGAATCAGCGCTGTCAACATAACAAAAACGAGTGCTTTCAAAAGTGGATCTTCCACATGGAGGAAACCATTCAGAAGAAAGGGGGCGGTCTTAGACATATATGGACAACATGGATACAAAACTGGGTCAAACAGAAGTAGCCGTCAGAGGGGTCTTTTCTGGACACTTTTCTGGTATGACAAAACCGAGGTAATTTTTTAAAATAAAATTTACACTTTTATGCAAGGTCCAGGTTAGAGAGTCACTCTATAAAGGTCCAAATAGCCAACATATAGGACCTTTAACTTGGTACACATTTTGGCCACAAAGTTGTTCCATTTACAAACCCCAATTCAATGACGCTAGGACATTGTGTAAAACAGAATACAATGATTTTAAAATAATTTTCAACTTATATTCATTTAAATACACCACAAAGAATAATATTCAAACTGATAAACATTATTGTATTCATTTTGAATTTCATGCCTGCAACATTCAAAAAAAGCTGGGACAAGGATTGTGTTATATCACCTTTCCTTTTAACAAACCAATAAGCGTTTAGGAACTGAGGACACTAATAGTTGAATCTTTGTAGGTAGAATTCTTTCCCATTCTTGCTTGAAGTGTCTCCGTTGTGGTATTTTGCGCTTCATATTGCGCCTGCACACATTTTCAATGGGAGACAGGTCTGGAGTGCTGGCAGGCCAATCTAGTACTTGCACTCTTTTCCGCTTTGCGTCAGTCCATCTCAGATGAGCTCGGGCCCAAAGGAGCCATCCAGCAGCGTTTCTGGGTGTTGTTGATATATGGCGTCCACTTATGGTAGTTTTAACTATTAACTATTTGTAAATGTAGCGACAAACTGTGTTAACTGACAATAGTTTTCAGAAGTGTTTCTGAGCCCACGTGATAATATACTTTACACAATGTTGCAGTTTCTTAATGAAGTACCACCCGAGGGATCGATGGTCTCGGGCTTTCACTGTTGGTTTTCGGCAATGTCGCTGATGTGCAGAGATTTCTCCAGATTCTCTGAATCTTTAGATGATATTATGGACCGTAGATATTGAATCCCTAAAATTCCTTGCAAATGTATGTTGCAAAACATTGTTCTTAAACTGTTAGCAGTCGTTCACAAAGTGGTGAACCTCGACCCATCCTTGCTTGTGAACAACTGAGCCTTTTGTGGATGCTCCTTTTTATACTCAATCATGACACTCACCAATTTCCATTTAACCCTTTCACCTGTGGAATGTTCCAAACAGGTTTTGGAGCATTCCTCCACTTTCCCAGTCTTTTGTTGTCCCTGTCCCGTCTTTTTGGGGGGGGGGGGGGGGCAGGTTGCAGGCATTACATTCAAAATTAGAGAATATTTGCAAAAAAAAACAAAAAAAACAATAATGTTCATCAGTTTGAATATTAAATATCTCGTCTAGCGTATTCAATTGAATATAGGTTGAAAAGGATTTGCAAACTATTGTATTTTGTTTTACACATCCCAACTTCATCGGAATTGGGGTTTGTATTATTAATAAAGTAACAATAATTTCACTGTACTGTCACAATATCAATCCGATTATTTTGTACTGTTTACCATGTTATTATGCCTAGTCAAGCTGATTTTGTGTGCAAAGCAATTACACCCTGCACCGGTCGCCAGCCAAACACAGACCACATATAGACAACACACTCAAATTCACATCCATGGAGATTTTAAAATCTTCAATAAATTATCACATATGCTTTTGGAATGTGGAAGGACGTGGAAGTACCTGGAAAGAATGCACAGGGAGAACATACAGTACTAACTCCACACAAAAAGAGTTGAGCCCAGAAGCTCTTATCCATCCATTTTCCGTTCCGCTTATCCTAACGAGGGTCGCGGGCTTGCTGGAGCCTATCCCAGCTATCTTCAGGCGCGAGGCGGGGTACACCCTCAACTGGTCGCCAGCCAATCGCAGGGCACATAGCAACAAATGATCATTTGCACTCACATTCACACCTACAGCAATTTTAGAGTCTTCAATCACCCTAGCATGCATGTTTTTGGGATGTGGGAGGAAACCGGAGTACCCGGAGAAAACCCACGCAGGCACGGGGAGAACATGCAGACTCCACACTCGAGACTGGATTTGAGCCCAGGTCCTCAGAACTGTGAGGCAGTTGTGCTAACCAGTCGACCACCGTGCCGCCTCCAAAATGAATGTAAAAATAAAATAAAAATGTACAGATTATCCTATCTAGGGTTGCAAGGAGCTGAAGCCTATCCCAGCTGACTTCAGGTAAGAGGCAGACTGCACCCTGGACTGGTCGCCTGTCAATCACAGGCCACAACAAAGACAGACCTGAACTCAACCCACGCGACATGCATGGAGGTCATGTGAGAAAACCACAACCATGTCAGTGACAAATAGTAAACTATTTAATTTTTAAAATAGCTAATTTTCAAAAGCTGGTGTTACATTCACGTCTTACCTTCAATAATAACGCACTATTTGTGAAGCTAAAGTAATTTCTATCTTTGCAATTATGAAATATTTAGTATGAAGTAACAATGAGGAAAAGACCATTTGAAACGTGGCGAGAGTACAGTAGAATAACAGAAGAACTGGGCTAAGTCAAGCCATTCACACTAAAAGTACAACAGCATTGATGGTGATATTCGCATTCTGCAGCTTGAAAACATAATTCCATTTCACCATTACAATCAAGCGTTTAGGCGTACAGGCGTTAATAAAACCAGGAAACCAGGAGAGGTCAGACTGATACTGAGGTCACTGTGTTGAATATTTGAGCGTTTTGCTTTGTTCAGCTGTGAGTGAGTGGAAGGAGGCGCACATGTTGCTACAAATACTGTATGTCAGTCATACACAGACAGTGCGTGCATGGTTCACATGTTGCTCAGCTGTGTGCGGGTATGTCTACGTGTGAATATTTCTTCCAAACATACTGCAGGGTGGAATGGTGTAATATGCCTGCTACCGCTCTGCTGTGTGCTTGTAGTGTAGAGTTTCAGTGGGTGTTCCGGGCTGTGACCCTGGCATATCTGTTTGTTTTATGTCACAACCCCTCCCTTTAGGGAAATGACAGTCCAGCTTCGCCTGAGGGAATGAAACCTGAGATAGGCAGAGCTTAGTAATAAACAACAACTCCTTTATGAGGCGGCTGCTTGGTGCATTCAGAGATCTAACAGAGTGAAAGAGACAAAAGAATTTCTGGTTAGGGCAGTGGCTCCCTAAAAGTGGGATCCCTGCAGTGCATCCCCTTTAGTGGGGGGCATGTGAACCATAACAAAAGTGCACATTTAATTTAAAGATAAAACATAGAGCATGTAGAATACTTCTTGGGTTTGAAAAGTATCTATATATTATTTCAAGATGCCCATCTCACTTTTTGAAAAGGTCATTTATTTTCAAGATTTTCAATTTCCAACAAGCATCATCAACACAGGGAACTATAATACATTGCCATTGGTAAGGTTAAGTAAACAACATACTGTAGTACTGTTGTATACCATACAAATTCCAGCGGCTGAAATGTTCACTGAAATAAAACAGACAACATTATTTATTGTTTATTGGTGGTAACTCATCGCTTTGCTGCAGCCAGCGCGAGAGCTTGTACACTACATAGTTAAAAAGTATTTGCTATTAACAAGCAATTCCTCTCCTTGAGCCGTCACCTTATTGTGGTGGAGGGGTTTGTGTGTCCCAATGATCCTAGGAGCTAAGTTGTCTGGGGCTTCACGCCCCTGGTAGGGTCACCCATGGCAAACAGGTCCTAGGTGAGGGACGAGACAAAGCACGGCTCCCAAAACCCCTATGAAGAATACATTAAATGGAGCTAGGTTTCCCTTGCCCGGACGCGGGTCACTGGGGCCCCCCTCTGGAGCCAGGCCTGGAGGTGGGGCTTGAAGGAGAGCGCCTGGTGGCGGGGCCTCCACACATGGGGCCTGGCCGGGCAAAGCCCGAAAGGGTAACGTGTGTCCCCCTTCCCATGAGCTCACCACCTGTGGGAGGGGCCATAGGGGTCGGGTGCAGTGCGAGCTGGGCGGTGGCCGAAGGCGGGGACCTTGGCGATCCGATCCCCGGCTACAGAAGCTGGCTATCGGGACGTGGAATGTCACCTCTCTGGCAGGGAAGGAGCCCAAGCTGGTGTGTGAGGTTGAGAAGTTCAGACTAGATATAGTCGGGGTCGCCTCCACACACGGCTCGGGCTCTGGTACCAGTCCTCTTGAGCGGGGTTGGACTCTTTTCCACTCTGGAGTTGCCCATGGTGAGAGGCGCCAAGCAGGTGTGGGTTCGGGTTCACCCCGGTGGACGAGAGGGTAGCCTCCCTCCGCTTTCGGGTGGGAGGACGGGTCCTGACTGTTATTTGTGCCTATGCACCAAACAGCAGTTCAGAGTACCCACCCTTTTTGGAGTCCTTAGAGGGGGTGCTGCAGAGCGGTGGGGAGAATACGAAGACCTCCTCAGCTCCGCCGACACGCCAGGCACAGGGGAGAACATGCAAACTCCACACAGGTGGGGCTGGGGATTGAACCTCGGTCCTCAGAACTGTGAGGCAGACGCTCTAACCACTCGTCCGCCGTGCCGCCAATAGTGGATATAGTAAATACAAATACAAAAATAGCATGGAAGACAAATCATTTGGCTGCAAATGCGTCCACCAGTATAAGGTTTAAGCAATAAGTACAGTAAAATAACAAATATTGAAGCCTTAAGTTTTTCACGATTACAATTAATAATCGTGTTGAATATGATGTGAAATGCAACAATATGCAGAATTATTTTTATCCTGCTATATAACATACAGCAATAATTGTCCCATGGTCATGTTCCTGACACAATTTTAAAAATATGGAAGTTCAGAAAAATTCCAATTAAGGAGTTTAAATTAAATTGAATATAGTCGGCTAGTAATTAAATATTAATGTTTCTTTAATTAGTTATAGGGTGGTAAATCAACACTAATGTTAGTTTTTGCTCAAGAGTACTGCGTATGCTGGCGTTGCTTGTGTTAGCTGCTATAGTAACTGGTCAAGAATAGACTTTCCGTAGCTATATACTAAGAAAGGATAAAATTGATATTGTCTTTTTCTGATTATATGAGCAACAGGGTTGCATTGGTATGTGTGCGTGTCACTACATAACGACTGAAAAACTGAAATATAGAAGAGATGACTGGTCAAAGCAATTAGCTTGTGAATTTAATTTCTGCCGCGTTATCTAGCTACTAGCAAATAACATTTGGGAAACACTTTTACAACCAGTAGTTAAATGTTGTCAAAGGACAACTATAATTGACAGCATGTTTCTGTTGCTCTTGTATAGAATGACCCATACATGTAAGTATGTAAGTCAGTCAGCCCAATTCCTCTTTCATATGCATGTGATTGAATGCAACCGTCTTCATCGAAGATGGTTTAAGAAAGAACAGCAGCTTCACAGCACAGCAAGCATATGATGGAGACAAACCAGGGCGACCTTGTCTCCGTCTCCTCCATCTCATTCAACTACAAGCTGTCTCTCATGCCGTGGCCAGGTTCTTCAAACGCTGCACTTCAAATGCCAATTAACCAACTCAAAGTTCTTTCAAAGGGGCTTTCAAATGTAGCCAAGAAATGTGGCCTTCTTTTCCCTAGGAATTAATTTTGTAGCATACAAGCAGCTGTTTTCATTTTGTCATTTTTTTTTTTTTAAAACACAACTTTGTCATAAGTACATTCCAGATACGTGTTCTGTTGATACACGGTATACAAATAATAAATACACATTTATTATTTGTATAATACAAATAATAAATGCTATTTTCAAAAAAAGATTTTAAAATAAAATCATATATGAAAATTACATTTATTATTCATGGGACCAGAAATACATACACAGCTAGTACGTGCCAGAGAAACCTTACCAATACAGCGAACATGGCTGGAAGGTCATTATTCATCATACAACATACAATAGTCATGGGTTCACTAAAGAAAAATGCCCACTAAACACATACTTATTACAATGTGGGCAAAGCATGCTGGGAGTGGCAAGGCTTTCACTGTCATTAAAACATATATTCTTCTCATATCACAGAATCAATTCATAATTATTTCAGTAAGTTTGAACTTAATATAGCATGTGAAAATACAGGAGTATGGAAATGGAACTGACTTGTTCGTCTCTCTCAAGCTGAAGAAGTAGGTGCAAAGGTGGATCTTAAATGAATACATCACTGAAGAGCTCATCTAACAACGTGTGATCAACACTGTGAAATAACCCCTACTCTGGACACCATTTAAATCCGAAATCAGGCAAAATTCAACAACTTTATGACACCAAAGAGCAAGCAAAATCGAAAGCATTGCAGAAAGCTCAATATGGGGCTCTGAGTTTTACTTTTTTTTTTTTACTATCACTGACTCCGTTAGTAATACAAATTACGTCGGCCTCAATGCACGCATTGCTGATGTCATAGACGGAACATGGCATCTACAATCGTTTGTCCTGGCTGTGCAGAAGACAATCACCAGACACTATATTGAAATTTGTGGAGAGCATTTTCTTTCCGTGGCAGAGCAATGAGGAGTTCTACAAAAAGTAACCACAATGGGAACAGACAGTTCATGAACAAAGAGAGTTCAGCAAGCCACCTCCCATTTCAACACAGGCCTTGTATTGGTCACATCTTGCAAAGAGCCATCACTGCTAGCGTTGCTGATAGCGGGTTTACTGATGCATTAGCAAAATGTCGCAACATATTGGCTCACTTTAAACACAGCCCTGAAAATACAGAGGAAATACCCCAGGAGCAATCAAGACTGGGGAAATACAATGAGCGACTCATGCAGGATGTACCCACAAGGTGAAATTCAACACTGGAAATGATCTCTCGTCTAGTGAAGGATCAAGAGGCTGTTTTTGCTGCTTTCGACAAACAGAAGCACAAGCTCGTCATGTTAACTCCATCAGAGCTGCTATAACTCCAAAAGCTGCTGACTGTCCTTAAGCCATGCGGGTAAATATTTCTATTTTGATATTTGACTGTATTTATATTTCTATTTAATATTTTTTAATGGCATGTATTGTTTCTTTAAAAAGCTCTATATTTGACAGTTAGTTTGTAGATTAACACAGCAGATTTGTTACTGAACACCTTGGAGGCGAGACATAACTGTATATCTCATGTTCAGTGGTTTTACCTGCTCGCCGCCACCTGTACCGCACCATGGAGGTCTCCAATGACGACGCAACCTACACTGTGACATTAAAGACAGCCTTCACAAAGGACTTCGCAACGTGTAGCGACACTCAACCATGAGCGGCTCAAGATGCCCACTGTGCATGACCAACGCGTTCAGGATTTACAATGTCTTGCAAGGGGAGAGCGAGCAGAAGTTTGGACAAGCCTTGGGGCCCTACTGCAGGAACAGTGTGAGGATACCGCCGCACAGGAGCCAGCAAAGAAAAAAAAGCTTCTTTGTCTCTTCAGACTCTGATTCCGATCAGGCTGGCGTAGCAGGGCCCTGAATTTGTACAGAGCAGAATCCACCATCAGCGAAACAGACTGCCCAGCCCAGTCCAGTCGAGCAGGGACTCACCCATATCTGTCTATCTGATTAGCACTGCCACTTCTGTTCCATGTGGGAGGCTGGTCTCACTTGCAGGTCACATAGTTACAAAAAAATATAGCTGCCTTGAGCTCTGGTAATGTGAGCAGGCTAGTTTGTCTTTAGCAACGGGCTGAAAAAGAGGGAGAGGAAGTAGTCATGGAGGTATTGTGAAGCCAATGGGTTTACCTTTTTTTTTGGCACTAAAATGTTCAAAATGTTATAGCCATATGTACAAATTATGTTTGCTAAGAGTACTTGGAGTTTTAGGCCTTTTGAATGACCATTTAAAGTTGTTGTTTTACCAGAAACAAAAGATGTGCATTTTTGTTGATTTTTTTTAAAACCCTTTTATTGACAATACAGTTCTGAAAAAAAATCTGTCTTAAAATGGCACTTTAACTTGGAAATAAAATATCCTTAAATGGAACTCTAAGTTTCTGCTTATTGAATTTTGACCAGGGAATATTTTGTTATATTCTATTTGTTTTTGTACAGTTTTGTATTGAAATACAATTAAATGCATTATTGCAGAGTTAACAGTATTCATGTCTCTGATTGTGTCGTGCACTAAAAATCCATTTAAATAATAAAAAAAAGCTTTTTTATGACAAATGTTTTATGATTAAAATGCGATTAATTAATTTCAAAGCATCTAATTAATTTGATTATTTGTTTTAATAGAGTCCCACCACAAGTTTTTTTTAAAGGCATACATGATTGTACTCGAAGAAATCTGCCTAGCAACAGGTGGTTGCAAGCCTCATAGCTTTTTTTTTTTTTTTTTTTTGCTTTCTCAGCAAGTTGAACTAATGTACAATTTCATGTAAATTGAATTTGCGTATTCTTTAATGTACATTACTATTGCCATAAAAATAATTCGTTTTTTTTTAAATATCTATTTTTTTATGGCAACAGTAATTTGACTTGAACAAAGAAATGTTCTTCTCGTTCAGTTACGACTCCATTTTTCCCATTGAGTAAAAAAAGAAACATGGACGTTTTTGTTTTTTTTCCCCCTTGACATGAAATGTGACTTTTCCTTTTAAATAGCTTTCTTTGAGTTTATAACAGCAATGGCGTGTGAAGGAAATGTGAAATTGTTCCAGCCTGGTCCGCTGTCATTGTTTAGTTTGACGCTGTCAGCTGCTTGCTCTTATTCTCTTGGTCCATTGAAAAGAGTTTGGGCACCGCACTCTTTCTTTTGTTGTCCAGGCTCCACTACAGTCAGCCCCCCTCTTTCTTTTCTGCCACCCATCCTCCCACCCTCCCTCCCTCCATTTGATCTATCCAGGGTGACGCCAGTCACCCCGCCCCGTTCAACTCCGTCCACTGCGTTCATTTCATTCCTGCTCCCATTCCGCGCATATTTCGCATCCTTGGAGAGACCCGGCGGCGCATTTTACGCACTCAGCGCGCCCGACTCTCCGTCAAACCAAAACCGAGTGGAGGCTCGCGAGTTGCAGAGGGAGCTTCCGCATGCGTCGGATGCCCCCGTGTGCGCCAAAGTGTGGGAATTTAGCCATAAAGGGGCAAAGAAACCGAGGTAAGTTGTCCAGGAGGCGTCCCCTCCTCCGCGTTTGCTTGGAAACGTTCACCTCCAAGTCCTCACTGACGCCGAAGAACACTTTCGCCGACATTGAGAGGAGGCTAGACGCGACCCCCCAAAAAAGCACGTTTGGAAGGTCTACCCGAGAGTATGAACAGTATGAAGTGTTTGTCGTGTGCACCTCGGTGCCGCCGACGCCGCTTTTTTCCCTTCCACTTTGAGTCGGCGATTCCCGGGCTGCAAATGTTGTTTTCTTCCCAAAATGGTCGCCTTCCCGCCGTTCCCTCACAGTTGAGCGATTCGCGTTCGGAGCACGCGGGCAGTTTGCGAAGGCAGCTTGAGCGTCGACGGAGAGACGACTTGTTGCGTCGGCGGCTTTTCGCTTCGCTCCGCAGGCGGGGGGAAGGGAGGGGAGGGAGGCGGGCAGGCCCCGGGCACGACACACGACGCGTTAGACACGAAAAAACGACAGCAAACGCCTCAACTCACTTGCAATCTCTGTTGGAGTGCCGCCTTTGCTGTCACCGAATCAAGACCAAACGTGGAAACGCCAAGAAAGTACACTTTCATATATTTGGCCGTGTCTCATATCTTTCTCATGGTTGCGCTTATAGGCATTATCCTTCAATGTAACCAGACTGTCTTCAGCCATTTGTTTTTTGTTGTTGTTGTCATATCTATGGCAGTTCATGCCAGTATCCTGTCTTTAAGGTTTAAATGGGTATAAGAAATTATATTCATTGTCCAAGGGTGTACCCCACCTCTCTCCCGAAGTCAACGTAATGGGTAGATCACATATATTTTTTTGTTGTTGTTTATTTTGTAGGGAAGATATTTGCATTGTGAAAATAAAAGTTTTCTCGCCTTAGTTGCTCTTGTATGGGTCAACATACAGTAGATGGTAATCCATAGTGAAAGAAGACCAGTATGTGTTTTCGTATACTAGTGATGAAGATGGCAGTATCCAGCGATTGGGATAGTTGACAGATATCTAGAACTTATTATAAAACAACGCTACCAGTCAGTTGCAGCTCACTTTTAATCACACAGATGTGTGCAAGTGCATTAGGACATTGTTATGTAGTCAGGGATGTTACAATATTGACGTGGTTATGGTGGGCATTTGTCCAAATTTTTGTGCTCGACTATGGGCAATTACTTGTAATTAAAAAAAAATCAAAATAATTCATTATAGATGACAGAAAATACTAAGCTTAGTGTGTTTTTCCAAACAGACATCTGCATTTCAACAATTATCCTTTTCCTCATTTAAAAAAAAAAAAAAAAATCTTAATAATTAAACAGACCTCCCCCGGTTTGAAGACTGAATCAACAGCGCCTCTGTGTTGGAGCCAATTAGTGCTAGTGTAAATGCAACTGATCAACAATCAATTATACAAGTGACAAAATTTCAAACGACAATCAGTTTGTATGGTCATCCCAATTAAGATGTCCTGTGTACTCAATTTGTGGTATAAGCTTGACTCAAAGGAGTTTGAACATTAACATGAGGCAAACTGTGACGCTTTCATGAGTTCTTAAAATGTAGGAAGTTTTATTTTTTTTTTTTAACTTGTTGCACACATTTACACCTATAGTATTACTATTAAGATATTTTTTCCATTCTCTGTTTCTTATAATGATACATTTGTTGTGAAAGTACTGTATATCAATTTGTGTGTGTCTGTTATTGTCTTTGCTGTGTCCAGGCTTGGGAGTGTACAAAGCGTTTCAGTCACCCTGGGCAAACAGCCTCCTTTCGTCCCCCCACTTTCCTGCCCTCCTCCTCCACCCCCACCCTCTTCATTCCGTTGACATCTGTTTTGAGTGCTCTGTGCACCTGTAGACTGTGGAAGTGTGTGTATGTGTGTGTGTGTGGGTACGAGAAAAGCGAGGACGATAAGGGAGGTGCAGAATGCAAATCCAGGCGTTTGTTCAGGGACTAAGCAACGCAGACCGCCTGACCAACGACCATTTGGTGTGTGTGTTTGTGTTTTGTGTCTGTGTGTATTTGCCTCTTGCTGTCCCGGCCAGGCAGGTCTATTGTTGCAGCAGCAACAGGCGTCGGTGGATGAGGACGCACCATATGGCCTCTGTGTGCTTTAGTCACAACCGCTGTGTACTTGTGCATGTTTGTGTGTGTGTTCATGTACCAAACCAATGCGGTCTCAGTATGGTGAAGTTGCTCGCTGCAAGCTGCTCCCTTTTGTATCATCTGGCATCTCATTTCTTGACACGAGGACAAAATATGGCATCCAGACTTGAGGCATTTTTTTTCTCTCCAAAAGACGTTGAGATAGGCATGGGGTCCCTCTTTGAGTTTAATCAATCAAAATGAGTTCTTCACATTGGCACACATCAACAAGAGAATTAATGCTTGTTTCTAGATAAAAAGGTATCTTGGAGCTCACTGATTTGCTGATTACATAATTATTATTTGAAACACTGGCCCTAAACCCAAAGCAGTTGTAATTCCAGGATCACAATGGTGTTTTGCTACAACATATAATGAGCTTCTTTATGCAGGTTCCAGGAAGAGACCACTTCTTAAATGTATATACAATCAGTGTGATTACTGATCTACAAGCAGTGTGTGTAAAAAAAAAATAATAATGAAAAAAAAAAGTGGACTATACTGTAGATGTAATGAAATTTTGGGAGCAGCAGAGAGGAACAATGTTGAGTGGGTGGGTTGGATCTAAGAGGTTCAGGGGGCAACTGGAGTAGGTGTAGGGGGGAAAGGGAGGGTGGGTTTTGGTATGGGAGTTTGGTAGGCTTTGTTTTGGGGATAGGGAGAACAATGAATATCCTCCTGGGTGGGGTAAGGGGGTGGGTGTGCATGGGGGTGGGGGGTTAGTTTGTGGCCCCAGGAGGCTGGCCGAGCCTGTGCTAGCTTGTCTGACCGGCACCCTGTTACTGCTCTCCAGTAGACGTCTGTTTTTCTGTCTGTCTCCAATAACCACTAATGAAATTTGAACCACGATGCACCTCTTTACCTCTTTTGGGCTTGTTTTGGAGTTTTCATGATCGTGATCTCAATGGTAAAAAATTTAGGATTGTTATGCAATATGTTTCACAATAGGCACTGGGGATATGTTACATTACATAGTACATACAGTACATATATGTCAGAGTACACTGTAAACACTAAACTACCTTTTTAGTTACATCCAAGCACACACTCAAAGTTTCCAAATTATAAAGAAACACCACACCTGGAGTGTAATAGAACACAATCCAATCCCGGACATTTCTTTCTGAGATTAAACATTTTTTTACAGGCAATGTTAAGTAACACCTTTAAGATAATTTAATGTCATGCAAGTGTAATATTAAAACGTAATACCCAGGGCTCTATTTTCTTGACTGGTGTAAATCTGACACAGCAGGTAACGTAAATGTGTACGGAGACGGGTCAGACCATGTTTTTTATTTTTATTTTTCAGATGCGTACAAGCAATTGTATTTCAGAGAGGGGGGGGGGGCATGTCTATGTTACTGTGGGTGTGAACCACCAATCAAAGCGGCACTTCTCATACCCTTTAAATGTGGCAAATCTCTCTGCGGAAGAGGACGAAGCGTTACTACTCTTGGCCGATGTGGCAACAGACAATTTGAACGGGTACCCTTATTAATACAGAATTAGATGAGTGTATCCCGCCTCTTGCCCAGAGTCAACTGGGATAGGCTCCAGCATGCCCGTGACCCTCGTGCGGATAAGCGGTACAGAATATGAATGAATGAATGAATGAACATCTGACAGGCCACCGCACATGATCCGCAGACCTCAGAATCTGTCTGCCTTTGTCCCAATCAAATTCACCAATATCACGTTAGACCATCGGTCTACCTACTGCGCCGGACTTAGACCTGGTCCCAGCAGTTATAGGATTAGATTGATTTTCTGTCACCAAATTGTCACTTAGCTGGGCGAATATCAAAGGACACACCCTCAATGCTCTGAAACAACCAGCTTGTCGCAGACTGGTCTGCCAAATTGGCAAACGCACAGCGAACCTTGCGCTTGCATGAAAATCAAGATATGCTAGAAATCGTGGCCCACCGCAGATACGCCATCTACAAAAATAAAGCCCTTGATGTGAGTGAACGTTGTGGCGGTATTCAGCTGCACCATGCTAACAACTTAAAGTGTTGTACTCACTATATTTTGCATAACTGTTGGACTCATAAAATTAGGTAGTAGTGATGCACCAAGTATTGAAACCAATCCCGTACCAAGGTATACTGATGTAAAAAAATAGCAGGATACCAGTTTTTTTTTTAAGTACTGGTAGTTTAAAACAAACAAAAAAAAAAAACATGCAACAGCTCTCAATTCATATGGTGTCTTAAAGGCCAGTACCCAAAAAGCCGACCGTCAGCAAATGACTCTCTGTCTTCTGAAGTTGTGTGCGTGCAACTTTGTGGGTGGCGGGAGAATGAAATGGCTTCAAACTGCAGACTAGCTCCTGTCTCCTGCGGACACGTTAGCACGCGTTAGTGGTAGCCACCGGGACGTCCTCAGAGTCCGGAGCTCACGAGGCTATGTGAGCAAAGTCAATTTTATATGCGGTGGATTCGCCTGTGCTGTTAGGAAAACTCTGCATCTGATGCACACGAGTCAGTGTTGCCAGCAGGAGATCGATAGCATCGATAGCACAGGTGTGCACCGCACTGAAGCTGAGCTCGGAGCGCTCCAACCTGAATACAGGTTACACACCTCGTCGGAGACCACTCCAGAAATCAGGCAGTTCTAGAAGAATAAAAATATTTACCACAATGCAAAAGGAAAACCACTTATTATCCAACCTAAAGGTCCACTTTTTGAGTGTCGTGGCTCCGTACGCAATGAAAAACACTGGCAGGGCCACTGAGTGGGTGCGCATGTATTGCTTACAATGTGAGAAATCAAATGCAGTCAAATACAACAATACTGCACTGCTAAAAACTTGAATAAAAATAGACTCTTAAGTATAAGTATGTATAACTATAAAGTAATATACTCAAGGACAAAAATATTAGACCCCTTGTTTCTTCAGTTTCAGTTTAATTCTTAATGTCAGGTGCAACTAAAGGTACCTTTGTCTAGACAAATATAATGATGATTATGAAAATAGCTCATAAGAGTTGACTATAAGACCCGATATCTAGCTCTAGCCCTTTTCCATGTAACCAAAATTAATAATACAATTAAACTTTTGTATTCTTCAGGTAAAATGCCTTTAGTGGTACCAGGTATTATAATGAACAAGAAATTGAAGAAACAAAGGTGTTTTTTTTTTTTTAATATAGCATACATCCATCAATTTTCTGTATCGCTTATCCTCACGAGGGTCGCAGGTGTGCCGGAGCCCATCCCAGCGGTCTCCGGGCGAAATGCGGGGTACACCCTGAACTGGTCGCCAGCCAATTGGAGGGCACATGTAAACAAACAACCATTCACACTCACACCTATGGTCAATTTACAGTCTTCAATTAACCTACCATGCATGTTTTTGGGATGTGGAAGAAAACCATAGTACCTGGAGAAAACCCACACAGGCACGGGGAGAGCATGCAAACTCCACACAGCTGAGGCCGGGTTTGAACCCGGGTCCTCAGAACTGTGAGGCAGATATGCTAACCAGTCGGTCACCGTGCTGCCTATACATCATACTATACTGTATATAGATGGCCAGTTTTATATACATACAAACATTTGTCATAATATATGTGTATATGATAATGTAGGCATTGATGTAATTATTTTAATGACTGCTAATTCCATTAAAACTGCTAATGACTGCTAATTCCATTAAAACTGCTAATGACTGCTAATTCCATTATTCCATTATTTATTGTCATTTTGAATAAATTTTTTTTTGTCAGTTTTCATTCCTCCACATTTACTGATGATTTGGATTTTTACCGTGGTATCGTTTCAGTACTAGCATCAAGGTACTTTATGCAGGTATAGTATCGAAGTCAACTATTCTAGTTCTATACTAATAGAACTATTATGTAATGTTGTTGCCGTGTTATGGCAGGATGTAGTGTACGGTGAACCAGTTTTGGCTGGCTAACATCTGTGTAACAGGAAAGAAGGAATGTGTCTGTACCGTTTGTGTTTGACAATAGGGGAGACACGATATGCTTTAATTGTAATCATCTGTTAGTCCGCCTGAAGAGCGACATTCCTGTTAGTCTTGATCAACAGGTAGCGTTTACCACCTTGACTCTCATCAGCTAATTTATGAAAATCTTGAAATCTAAATGTTGAAAGACAGTTAACCAAACGCTAATTCTAAGTTTTTAACATACGCAAATTAAATTCAGAAAAAATTGTGGCAAAAAAAAAAAAAAAAAAAAAAAAAAGAAAAATGTTCCCTTCATGAAGGAAATGTGCCTTAAAGACACTGTACATGAGATACAATGCCTACATGTTTAAACTAGCTACACTTTAGCAATCTCTTTCAGATGTTTTGGATTGTCCAGTATTTCAATGAAGTTAATCAGTTTATGCTTTACTTTCGTTTGTTAATTTCAAGGCAAATTTACAAAACCTCCAGTATTCAGTTGTTTTGCCAACTATATTTTTTATCTTAATCTTCGTCAGTATTGTCCTGAGTGAGTTGCTTTATTGGTTGTAGCCAGCAGATAAACAGGAGTGACTAACCCTCGCTGGGAAGCCTGAATCAACCTCTTGTTTCCTGAGCCCAGCATGAGGCGTACAGGAAGTGGGGATTTCAGCTCCATCTTGCATATGTGTTTTCCCGGCTGGCCAAGCTGACATGATGAACCCTACGAGCTGAGAAACTGCTCACTCTGTTGCCTGATTTCTTCCTAGATTAACCTTTGTTTTCTTGTCGTCGGCGGATCTGGCAGTAACGCCTCAGTCTTTGCTCTGCTGTACTGCTCCAATTGTGTAGCACCTTATCAAAAAGAGAGCTCCTCTCTGACACGTGATGACTGCCAAAATAAAAAAAACAGATTTTGCCTTTGAATTCTATTCTGTACAGACTCATTATCTGCTGGTAGTGAAGCTGAATTATAACTGGACTGTCCTGTTAGAAGACATTTCACCTCTCATCCGAGTAGGCTTCATCAGTTGATGCAATAAGGCTTAGTTAGGACGCACCAGCCAACTATTTATGCTCCAACTTAGAGGCATGCCCCACCTCACGTTAGGGGTGGGCGATATGGGCAAAATTTTATTTTACGATAACGATAATTTGACGAAATCCTAAAAAACAAACAAAAAAAAAAAAAAAAAAAAACAGTAAATCTCTACTTACTTCCTAGGACATTTGATAGACAGCATTTCAGAACAACAACTTGTTTATTTTGTAAAGTGCTTTATACATTTACTGCAAAATATTGTACAAGAATATTGTATGGCAGTATTTAACAAATCTCAAATTTATGTCCAGGCTGTATAGATGAGTACATGTCAATTTAGGTTTGCGCAATAGTATTTTAGTTAAGATTTTGTAACAAAACAGATCAAAACCTATTTAAATGACATCTAAATGTAAATCTAATAAAATATTTTAAACCAAATTTTTGTTTGTCTCTACAGCACACACACTATCATACAAATGTGGCTAGAATACTGCAGAAAGAAATGCAGTTGATGGCGTTCTTATGTCTTGACAATAATTACCTGCTTTGTCACATGGCACATCTTTGTTAAATGACTCTGTGAGGGTTTTCTGAGTGTGTTGTGCAGATTTACCCATCTTTTCTTTAGCGGTAGTCGCAAAGTTTTACATATTCCTCGTACTCGAGGTTGGTAGGGTTACTTTAGAAATGTATTCCGATACAGATACTACCTATGATGATGACAATATGTGATCTCATGACAACAGAATCTTTTTTGATTCCGGGTGATAAGTTTAACAGCTGGTAATAGTGTTTTAAGTAAATCAGTGGCTGATTGGTGAGGAGATAGTGAGATATTTACTTATGGTGCGGCTGTAGGGCTATGCTATGTTAGCTCCTCCATTAGCCTCACCAGAGAACAGTATTTGTAAAATGTTCGTCAAAATGAATACATCCGCCAGTGAATATACGATCAAAACAGCACTGCCCATTCTCAGTTCTCTTTGTTTCACTTTTCAACTGGCCGCGTTTGGGAAGCCAAGCACGTACATCAAGTGGCCTGTCATTTTCCTGTTGGCCAACAAAAAAACTATACAGGTGTTCCATAACGACCATTCACCCACTTGTTAAGCTTTGAACCTCCCGAAAAGTTTGCTCGGCATCGGCCCACTAGTTTGAGAGCAAGACTTTGTTTCGCTCGCCATGGAGTCACATGACTGAATCATGTCCGCTGATTCGACGAATGAGGACTTTATGTGCTTCCTCCTTTTTCTCTACCCCCTATGTCGTGGATGTTACGGCTGCGTCAAACAATATATTTGGACCCCAAAGCAAAACAACAGAAGATGCATGTTTACGGACTTTATTCAACAAAGGGAGCACACTGATGTGAAAAGATGAATATAAACAGAAAGTGACGTGACAGAAGGGCAACGTGAAAACCATCTAGCGGACCGGTACTTAAATAAGGACAATGGACGGAGAGTCACAGGAGGAAAACACTAAAGGAAGCTAGGAGAACAAACTCTAACCTACACAAGGAAGAGAAACGAGAACAGAAAAACACAGTAGTACTTACTAGAAAAACAGCAGACGAACAGAGCTAGTGGCAAGACGGAATGTGCGAGAATGTAACAAAGCTGGCAAGGTAATGGCAACAAGCGAAGTACAATTTCTCAGTGTTTTCCTCCTGCGTCTCCCATGCTTAAATACACTGCTGATGACAAATCACCAGCAGCTGCATCGCGAGAGACTCCGCCCACCGACCTGGACCCAGGGACTGCAACACAAGAGAAAATTCCACACAGGAAACAAGCAAACAAAACAGGATATGACAGTGCATCTTTCCGTTTGGTTTTCTTTTTGAGACTATGAATACTCGATAATGTAAAATTGCACATCGTTAAAGCAATGTTCACAATTATATTAAAGCCGATATATATCGCCCACCCCCAAAACAACGTATGGAATCAATCTTTTTGAATGCAAAAATGGGGGAGAGCCGTTAAGCCGCCTGGCCGAGAGGCCATTGTCAGTCCACCAGAGTCGTTGGGTGGAAACTGCTCTTTGTTGTTGTGGTTTTTCCACCTTAGTGTATATGGCCTCTCTCACCCCTCTTTCAAAACATGTCTTCCCTGTCTGGAATATATACATTTTTGTCCACAAAAAAGTGCTGTTTCTCTTGGAGGTGCAGCTATACAGCTGAGTCTTGATCTGAGGAGTTTGCCCGTCTGTGTTGTGCCATGCGTCTGCTCAATGGTTGCTTGGTTGCTAGCAACCACTGTGCAGACGCATGGCACAACAGACGGGCAAACACAGACCGGCCTTGCTGAAGATAGGAAGGAGACTATCCTTTCTCCAACAGCTAGTTACAATTTGCACAAAGCGTGACCGAGGGCTGCATGATTATGGCAAAATGATAATCACGGTTATTTTGGTCAATATTGTAATCACGATTTAATCATGATTAATCCTCAAAACATCTGTATTTGTATTGCGTTACTTTTCAACAAACAATATGTGAACAGTTTTCAATGAAAAATGAAACTTTGGATAAGAATAAATGATATAAAAAAATAACATTTCCCCCAAAATTTAAAATTTACCAAGTGCTAACTGAATAAATATGCTATTACAGAGTGCAATCACCAAGTGCAGCTCACTCTAAACAAGTACAGTTTATACATAAAATGCATTAACATTATTGATTTCTCATTTGAAAATACCTGTCAATATAGTGAATTGTCAAGGACAGGTATGGCTCCATTGTTCTGCTTGACCATAGGTCAGTCGTGGTCACAAATTGCAAAGAAATCAAAAGTTGTGATTTCCCTCTATAGTTACTCCCGGAATGTTTCATACAACATGGACAAAGTTTTATATCCTGAAAGCTGAAACAACGAAAGGGATTATCAATCAAACTGAATTTGTAAGCGCTTTTCAAAAAATGCAACACAAGGTGATTTACATTTGATTAAAATATAAATATGAACCCATTTTCATTTTCTTTACCGCTTATCCACACTAGGGTTGCGGGCGTGCTGGAGCCTATCCCAGCTATCTTCGGGCGGGAGGCGGGGTACACCCCAAACCGGTCGTCAGCCCATCGCAGGGCACATAGAAACAAACAACCATTAGCACTCACATTCACACCTATGGGCAATTTAGAGTCCCCAATCAACCTACCATGCATGTTTTTGGGGTGTGGGAGAAAACCCACCCAGGCAAAGGGAGAACATACAAACTCCACACAGGCGGGGCCGGGATTTGAACCCAGGTCCTCAGAACTGTGACGCATATGTACTAACCAATCGAATACTGTGCCGGTAAATATTAATCAAACCTGCCAATTATTAATTACAAAACTATGCCAAAAATTGCATATGGCTATGACTGCAGATCTGCCAACCTATGGGAATTGACTTCCAGAACAATTTGGCTGAACTTCCATATTTTTAAAATTATGTCAAGAAGATTACCATGGGACAGTTATTGTCAAGCTCCTCAAATTTTTCAATGCAATACCCTCGCTTGAAAGGGATAGAATAGTCTACTCAGAGGTTTCTCTGGAATTCACTCAAATGACCAGACAGCTTTCCTTTTTCTTCCTTTTATTTGTGTCCTGTTTTAGGACAAGCCATTAGCCTCTAGCCCAGTGATTTCCAACCTTTATCAAGCCAAGGCGCTTATTTTACAATTGAAAGGTCTCACGGCACATCAACAAACAAAAATGTCACAAAAAGTGGACATTAATTATTGTATGTACTTCCTGCCATCTAATAGAAGAACATTTATTTGTTGTCTGTCACTATGCCTCACTGGCATAAATAGATGAACAAAGAAACAGTATTTCTTGTAAATAAGTATTTTCTTGAGCAATTAAGTAAATCCATCCATCCATTTTCTGAGCCGCTTCTCCTCACTATGGTCGCGGGCGTGCTGGAGCCTATCCCAGCTGTCATCGGGCAGGAGGCGGGGTACACCCTGAACTGGTTGCCAGCCAATTGCAGGGCACATAGAAACAAACAACCATTTGCACTCACAGTCATGCCGACGGGCAATTTAGAGTCTCCAATTAATGCATGTTTTTGGGATGTGGGAGGAAACCGGAGTGCCCGGAGAAAACCCACGCAGGCACGGGGAGAACATGCAAACTCCACACAGGCGGGGCCGGGGATTGAACCCGGGTCCTCAGAACTGTGAGGCTGATGCTCTAACCAGTCGGCCACCGTGCCGCAGCAATTAAGTAAAATTTGATAATTTCCCACGGCAGACCCGAAAAACGCTCACGGCACACTAATGTACCACGGCACACTGGTTGGGAATCACTGCTCTAGCCTCTAGGTGAAAAACCTTCAAAATAAAACTCCAACTCCTCCAGAACTTGTTCACCTCAGTCTGCATTGCTTTGAGTCTTTGACAGGGATAAAATCATTGCAGTCTCCGGTCTGAGTTGCTCGACCAAGTAAAAGGCTGTTAGGCGTCACATACTGAATGCAATTTTCCCGGCTCTGCATCCTGACATCAATCGGTCGCTGATTTGGCAGGTTGGCGGCCATATAGAGAATTGTTTGGAACTCACTGAAGCTGAGGGAAAGTTCTCTTCCAAGACTCTGCAGTGCTCTCTTAACAACACACACAGCAGCTTCTGCGACACCATTCCGGTGTGGGGAATCGGCTCGGTGGATTTTCCATATCCACGTTGTTCCGTTTTTGGCAGCATCATCTTCTAGGGCGGCTTTATCTTAGCTGTCCAGGAATCTGTACATCTCCTCCAACACTGGCTTTGCTCCAATGAAATTGGTGCCTGGATCTGACCAGATTTTCCTTGGATGTCCACGGATTGCAGTAAACCTTTGAGAAGTCATCAGGAAACATTCAGTGAATAAGGTGTTGACAAGCTCCTCATGGATGGCTCTGCTGGCCATGCAGCTGAAAACAACTGCCCAGATTTTAAGCGTAACTCTTTTCTTGACATCTTCTCTGACATAATAGGGTCCAAAGAGGTCAACTGTTGTAAACTGGAAGGGTGCAGCAGGTGCAGTTCTTTCAGGAGGAAGAGCACTCATTATTTGTTGGCATCTTTCAGAACTTGCCTTCCTGAAACACATGCATTGATCAGCGATCTGTTGAGCAATTTTTCCTCCCCTAACAATCCACGCCTTCCTTCTCATTTTGAACAAAGTTCCCACCACTCCATCATGACCCTTATCATGAGCTTCACGAGCTAGTAGCACAGATACCCAGGAATCATAGGGCAAGATGGGATACCAATTGTGTCCTCGTCAAAGCTCTGGACCACCACATACCATCATTCCCAGTATCTTGATCTTTGAAGACTACCAGCCGGTCTGTTGTGGTACTTGGAAAAGACTTGCCTGATTGTGCAGCCATAAAAATCTCTCTCAAGGCATCTTCTTGTTCCTTGACTGAAATTACTCTTGTTACGGACACTGCCTCCCACTTTGGGCTGTTTAGGGCTCTTTTTTGTCCAAGAAACCGCTTTGCGGCTCTCCAAACCCAGGCTACCGTCTTAACCAATTTTGACAGAAGGCTGAAGCTCTTGACATCCAAAAGACTGTTAATAGCAGACACTGCTAGAGGTCTTTGTTGTTTTGCATATTTTTATTGTTCTTTTTCCTCTATTTTTCTAAGTGCAGCGTTAAATGTTTTCTTTTGTTGATTTGATTGGTCAAACCCTACTGGCAAACTCAAGAACTTTGGCCCAATTTGCCACTGCGAGACAATCTGAAAGTGCCATGTCCCATGACTCCTGGTTCGACTCTTTGCCTCCTGAAAAACTCTCCGTACCAAAATGGCCCCTTTTTGCTTAGCAGGAGTCACCAGGCCGATAGGGTCATAAAGTCCTGACACCTGGCTGAGAAGTTATCTCCTTGTCAATGGATTAGGAGTGTGGGCTCTGATTTGCTCAACCAGGAGATCTTGGCCTTCCTTCTTTTTGAGAAGTTGATGCCAATCATGATATGGAGCTTGTCCTCTTCTACGATGTATCCAAGACCAAGTGCTTTTTTGTCATCCTCACGCATTTGGTTGGGTAAAACCATGATTTTTCCCTCCATCCTCCCCAGCTTTGTACTGAGCTCCTTCCTTCCACTTTGACCAGACAGGAAGGACCCATGGCTTGTTCCTTCGGCTTGTATTCGTTCCACATTTGGTTTAATGGTTTTCAGCTGGTTGAGAATGTTGTAGGACGTGAGAATGTCATCAACATAGCTATCAATATGGAGTACGCATTGCTCCTCTTTGAGGTGGGTGAAAACAGGGAGATTAGCAGTTTCTCGCATTGCCAGCTGCACAATGCAATGAGCTGGTTTATCTCCAATGTTCACTCTCATAATCGCATACACTCCAAGCTCCTCTTCTTCTGAGTTTCTCGATTGGGGATTAGGAGCACTGAGGTGACTAACACACCAGACTGGTCCCTTCCAGTTGGCAATCGAGTCTTTGGAAAGTTTCAATGCAACCTTTCAATCAATCATGTTTTGAACTTGTGCTTTGTGGGCACTTTTCCAGTCAGGCTCCCTGGCTAGCCGCTTCTCTGTTCGGAAGAATGTGGCTTCCACAGCTCCTCTGTTGTTTGGCGGGGATGTCGGGTCTTCCAGCCAAGGATATCTTGCGTGCCACTGTGTTTTTTTTGCTATGGTCGTCCCCTTTGACATAGGTTAGACCTTCTCTTACTACCTGGAGCGCTCTCTCCTCAGCAAAAGTCATCTCCTGGCCACCCGGCTGACAATTCCCACATCGACAACCACCACATCTAGGCTCACATGCAGCCCCAATAGTTTCCCACTTCCACCAATCCAAGAAATCCCGGTTGGTGGTTGCTGTACTTGCCTCAACATGTTTATTTGGAGGAAGCTGTCTTTAGACATTGCTGCAAATCTCCTCATATTTTGAAGCAGCTGGTCTCATTGATCTTGCAAAATGTGTTTTAGACCTGTGGGCACAGTGAGATTCTTAAAAAGCCCAAGATGTGAGCTTCCAACCGTTTTTCGAAGAGGACCGTCCCACAGCACAAGCTCTCCAACAGCGGACCTTCTCTATGGCTTATGAGCAAATTTATTTCTCTTGGCCTTTCGAGTTCATCTACTCCTGGAAAGAATTCCCGCAGCTGTTTTGGAGTCACATGTCTGTGAACATCTGCAATCTCGTCCAACCCATAGCCAATCAACTCGTATGATCTGAGCGTGCCTTTTGAAGTATTAATTCGGATCCTTAGAAGGTATCACCTTGTCTCAATGTGGAACTTCATTCCTCCAACTCCATGCACGACAAGAGTCATTTCCTCACTTCTGAGGTTGAGTTTGTTTGCAGTTTTATGGGAAATGTAGTTGGTGCCAAAGGCCAAGTCAATTATTGGTCAAAATTTTCCCCCAGCATTTGCAGTTACATTGAGAAGCATCATAATTACTGGAAGCCCCTTTCCTCTATGAAGTTAGGCTTTCTGGAAAGTAATTGGATGGTCCAGAGCTCCAACTTCTTAAAGTGAATCTGGATGTCTTTCTGGTCATCTGGAGGGACCCAGCTTTTCCATTGACTATAGAACTCTTTGGAAGTATTTTCGAATTCTTGCATGTGGCTGAGTATGAAGTCACAGGCCTCCTGGTTGCAATTTGGTTTTGTAGCAGCCGCACATTCACACGTAGCCTCGAACGCTTTCATTGCTGTGCATACTTCACTTTTCGCAAAATTCGCCCAGAGAGAATCCTGGATCAGACTATTGACCTTCTTGAGCTTTGACTCACACTCACTTGCAGTCTTGGTTATGTCAACTTTTTGCTGTTCAGTCAACTCAGCTTCCAGCTCCGCCTCCAACGTTTGCAATGAGCTCAGCCTCCATGTCATTGTTTGCATCCATAACTTTACTGGCCTCCATTTTAAGTTTGCCAAAATTATCCTTGAGTTCGTCTTCGGTCATGTCTCTGTAGTTCCACAAAACACTGTTGGCCAAACAAGAAAACAGTCCTTTTGCTGCGGTTCTCGCCACCTTTAGTGTCTTAACTTCAAGGTCAGCCATCTTTAATTTCAGTCTTCCAATTGATTTGAGGCGTTATGAATGATACTTGAAAGTATCATTCTGAAAGTATCTTGCCTGCTAGCGACTATCTACTACTATTTAATATTAAGTACTATCGTAAACTTTATACACGTGCGAACATTGAAAATGCTAAATGTTTGGATTGAGTTATGAAAAGCTAAAATCCACACTACTTTGACATTATTTTTACCCTGAAATTCCACAAATATTCAGTTCATGATTTCTCAAAGGACAAGATCAAATTAAAACCACACATATTTTACACATTATAATTTCACCACAATTCAATAAATCAAAGACATAAAACAATTAGCCCATTCATCCATCCATTTTCTACCTCTTATCCGAGGTGGGGTCGTGGGGGCAGTATCTTTAGCAGGGACGCCCAGACTTCCCTCTTCCCAGCTACTTCATCCAGCTCTTCCGGGGGGATCCCGAGGCGTTCCCAGGCCAGCCGAAGGATGTAGTCTCTCCAGCGTGTCCTGGGTCGTCCCCGGGGTCTCCTCCCGATGGGACGTGCCCGGTACACCTCACCGGGAAGGCGTCTGGGAGGCATCCGAATCAGATGCCCCAGCCACCTCATCTGGCTCCTCTCGATGTGGAGGAGCAGCGGCTCTACTCTGAGATCCTCCCGGATGACCGAGCTTCTCACCCTATCTCTAAGGGAGAGCCCGGACACCCTGCGGAGAAAACTCATTTTGGCCGCTTGTATCCGGGATCTCGTTCTTTCGGTCACGACCCACAGCTCGTGACCATAGCTGAGGGTAGGAACGTAGATCGACCGGTAAATTGAGAGCATCGCCTTTCGGATAAGCTCCTTCTTTACCACAACAGACCGATACAAAGTCTCGGTCTGTTGTGTCTAAGTCGACAAAACACATGTAGACTGGTTGGGCGAACTCCCATGCACCTTCGAGGACCCTGCCAAGGATGTAGAGCTGCTCCACTCTTCCATGGCCAGGAAGAAACCCACACTGCTCCTCCTGAATCTGAGATTTGACTTCCCTCCTCTCCAGCACCCTTGAATAGACCTTACCAGGGAGGCTGAGAAGTGTGATCCCCCTGTAGTTGGAACACACCTTCTTAAAAAGGGGGACCACCACCCCAGTCTGCCAATCCAAAGGCACTGTCCCTGATGTCTACGTGATGTTGCAGAGGCATGTTAACCAGGACAGCCCTACAACATCCAGAGCCTTGAGGAACTCCTGGCGAATCTCATCCACCCCCGGGGCCTTGCCACCGAGGAGGCCTCAACCACAGAGATAGGAGAGGCTGCCTCAGAGAACCCAGACTCTGCTCCCTCATGGGAAGGCATGTTGGTGGAATTGAGGAGGTCTTCGAAGTATTCTCCCCACCGGCTCATACCGTCCCGACTCGAGGTCAGCAGCGCCCCAGCTCCACTATACACAGTGTTGATGGTGCATTGCTTCCCCCTCCTTAGACGCCGGATGGTGGACCAGAATTTCCTCGAAGCCGTCCGGAAGTCTTTCTCCACGGCCTCACCGAACTCCTCCCATGCCTGAGTTTTTGCTTCAGCGACCACCAAAGCTGCATTCCGCTTGGCCAGCCGGTACCCATCAGCTGCCTCAGGAGTCCCACAGGCCAAAAAGGCCCGATAGGACTCCTTCTTCAACTTGACGGCATCCCTCACTGTTGGTGTCCACCAACGGGTTCGTGGATTGACGCCACGACAGGCACCGACCACCTTACCGCCAAAGCTCCGGTCGGCCGCCTCAGCAAAGGAGGCGCGGAATATGGTCCACTCGGACTTGATGTCCCCCGCCTCACCCGGAATATGAGAAAAGTTCTATCGGAGGTGGGAGTTGAAGATCTTTCTGACAGGGGATTACGCCAGACGTTCCCAGCAGACCCTCATAATACGTTTGGGCCTGCCACTTCCCCCACCATCGGAGCCAACTCACCACCAGGTGGTGATCAGTTGACAGCTCCGCCCCTCTCTTCACCCGAGTGTCCAAGACATGCAGCCGCAAGTCCGATTAGTGTGGTCGCCTACCAGTGTGGTCGCCTCGGTAACGCGCTCTCTAGTATTGTCTTTGTTTTTGTGTTTTTCGTCCGTCTTTGGAGACCTTACATGACTCACTTACACAAGGGGAGACCTGCTAACCATCAAGGAGGCTACTCCGGACTTTCTGTCACCAACTTTCGAAAATCCGCTCAGTTTTTTTCCCCGAGTTACTCACCGGAGCGGCGTCCGCGGTTTTCGCCGCATGGAGGCGGAAGCGGCGCCACAGAGGAAAACGAGCCGGCATTCAGGTGAAACTCCGCAAGAGAGGACACGATTGGCGTTCCCGTCGATCCACCTCGCGAATGTACGCTCCCTACCCAACAAAATGGACGAGCTTCATCTTCTGTTAAAGACCAGTAAAGACTTCGGACGTTCTGCGGCCATGTGCTTCACGGAGACTTGGCTTTGCGACGCTGTACCCGATGGCGCCGTCATGCTTCCCGGCTTCAACATTCATCGAGCGGACCGCGACATGGAATCATCGGGGAAAACGAAGGGCGGCGGGATATGCCTCCATATCAACGAAAAATGGTGTACGGACGTCAAGGTGCTCAGCACACACTGCAGCCCGCATTTGGAGTCGCTGTTTTTGAACTGTAAACCATTCTACTCGCCACGTGAGTTTGCATCGTTTATACTGGCTGGAGTCTATATTACACCGCAAGCTAATACGAACGCCGCATTGCTAACGCTCGCCGAACAAGTCAACGAAATTGAAAAAAAACACCCGGACTCACCCCTAATTATTCTCTGGGACTTTAACAAAGCTAAACTGAACCACGAACTCCCTAAATACAAGCAGCACATCGACTGTCCTACCAGGGAAAATAATACTTTATACCACTGCTACACTACGGTAAAAAACGCATACCGTGCTATACCTCGTGCAGCCCTGGGCTCGTCTGATCACTGCTTAATTCACTTAATACCGACGTACAAGCAAGAACTTAAATGTGCGAAGCCTACAGTGAAAACAGTCAAAAAGTGGACCAATGAAGCCAAGATGGAACTTCAAAGCTGTTTAGACTGTACAGACTGGAGTGTCTTTGAAAATTCAGCTGGCAGCCTGGATGAATATACGGACACTGTCACATCCTATATCAGTTTCTGTGAAGAGGTTTGCGTACCAACAAAATCATTTCTGACATTCAACAACAACAAGCCGTGGTTCACTGCTAAACTTAAGCAGCTTCGCCAAGCTAAGGAAGATGCATATCAGAGCGGGGACAGGGCCCTGTATAATCGAGCTAGAAACCAGCGTACTAAAGAAATTAACATTGCAAAGAGGATCTATCCAGCAAAGTTGGAAAAACAGTTTAGCGCGAACGACTCAAAATCAGTCTGGCATGCATTCCAATCGCTGACTAATTACAAGCGACGATCCCCCCAAGCTGAGAACAATAGCACACTAGCCAACGACTTGAATACCTTCTATTGCAGATTTGAAAAGGACAGTTTCACTCCACACACCCACCCGGCCGCACCCGCGACCACAACCACACCTCTGACTTCTGCGTTAACCATCCATGAACAAGATGTGAGACGCATCTTCAAACAACAGAAGATTAACAAAGCGGCAGGACCGGACCATGTGTCCCCATCCTGCCTCAAAGTCTGCGCAGACCAGCTCGCTCCAGTCTTCACCCAGATCTTCAACAGATCTTTGGAAATGTGCGAAGTTCCATCCTGTTTCAAACGCTCCACCATCATTCCAGTCCCCAAGAAACCTGCAATCTCTGGTCTGAATGACTACAGGCCTGTCGCTTTGACATCTGTGGTCATGAAGTCCTTTGAACATCTCGTGCTGGACCACCTCAAGAGTGTCACAGGTCCCCTGCTGGACCCCCTGCAGTTTGCCTACCAAGCGAACAGCTCTGCAGATGATGCAGTCAACATGGGACTGCACTTCATCCTGGAACACCTCGACAGTGCAGGGACCTACGCGAGGATCTTGTTCGTGGACTTCAGCTCAGCGTTCAACACCATCATCCCTGAACTCCTTTCAACCAAGCTTCTCCAGCTCAGCGTCTCACCTGCCATCTGCCAGTGGATTTACAGCTTTCTGACGGGCAGGACACAGCAGGTCAGGCTGGGGGAGGCCACCTCATCCACACGGACCATCAGCACTGGGGCGCCCCAAGGTTGTGTCCTCTCTCCGCTGCTCTTCTCTCTCTACACGAACGACTGCACCTCAGCGAACCCGACTGTCAAGCTCCTGAAGTTTGCAGATGACACCACGGTCATCGGCCTCATCAAGGACGGTGACGAGTCTGCATATCGACAGGAAGCGGAGTGGCTGGAGCTGTGGTGCGGCCGACACAACCAGGAGCTGAACACGCTCAAGACGGTAGAGATGATCGTGGACTTCAGGAGGCATCCTTCGCCACAGCTGCCCCTCACGTTGTCCAGCTGCCTTGTGTCAACCGTCGAGACCTTCAAGTTTCTGGGAATTACAATCTCTCAGGACCTGAAGTGGGCGACCAACATCAACTCCGTCCTCAAAAAGGCCCAGCAGAGGATGTACTTCCTGCGGCTTCTGAGTAAGCACGCCCTGCCACCGGAGCTGCTGAGACAGTTCTACACAGCGGTCATCGAATCGGTCCTGTTTTCTTCCATCACAGTCTGGTTTGGTGCTGCTACAAAAAAGGACAAACTCCGACTGCAACGGACAATCAAAACTGCTGAAAGGATTGTCGGTACCCCCCTACCCACCATTGAGGACTTGCACGCTGCCAGAACTAAGACAAGGGCGTGCAAAATCCTCTCGGACCGTCTGCACCCCGGTCACCAGCTCTTCCAGCTCCTTCCCTCAGGTCGGCGCTACCGATCAACGCAAACTAGAACTAGTAGACATTCCAACAGCTTCTTCCCTCTTGCGATCAACTTCTTAAACACCTAACCTATAATTCCATTACAACAAGCTGGAATTTTTTTGACTTGAGTTTGTTGTCACATTTCTGTGGGGCCAATTATGTATTACTCGTGCACTCACTGTAGTTGTCTCGCCATGCTGCACTATTTGCATATACTGGCCACTCATGCCAGAGTAGCATCTGCTCCATTTGCATACTGATTGAGGAGTATCTGTAACATTTGCACAACCATCATTGTCCCAGATGATCGCACTACTCGTCACTTTAAACCGCATACACTCCTTGAAGTCTCGGCGCCCTTTGCACAATGGTCATTGCACCGGACTATTGCAATATTAGTCATTTGAACTGCTCTAAGTGCTAGAGGACTCTGCATCTTTTTGCACAATTGTTTTTGTCAATGTCTTTATGTCTACAAAGTGTTCTGTAAATTGACTGTCTGTTGTACTAGAGCGGCTCCAACTACCGGAGACAAATTCCTTGTGTGTTTTGGACATACTTGGCAAATAAAGATGATTCTGATTCTGAAAACAGGGACAGCTATCATGTACAGTATACGATGAGTATACAAAACGACCACAAAGTTGATCATCGAACTGCGACCTAGGGTGTCCTGGTGCCAAGTGCACGTGTGGACACCCTTATTCTTGAGGATGGTATTCGTTATGGACAAGCTGTGATGAGCACAGAAGTCCAATAACAGAACACCGCTCGGGTTCTGATCGGGGGGGCCGTTACTCCCAATCACGCCCTTCCAGGTCTCACTGTCATTGCCCACGTGAGCATTGAAGTCCCCCAGCAGAACGATGGAGTCCCCAGCGGGAGCGCTCTCCAGCACTCCCTCCAAGGACTCCAAAAAGGGTGGGTACTCTGAACTACTTTTTGGTGCATAGGCACAAACAACAGTCAAGACCCGTCCCCCCACCCGAAGGCAGAGGGAGGCTACCCTCTCGTTCACCGAGGTGAACTGCAACGTACAGGCGCCGAGCCGGGGAGCAATAAGTATACCCACACCTGCTCAGCGCCTCTCAGCGTGGGCAACTCCAGAGTGGAAGAGAGTCCAACCCCTCTCGAGAGAACTGGTACCAGAGCCCAAGCTGTGCGTGGAGGCGAGGCCGACTATATCTAGTCAGAACTTCTCAACCTCACACACCAGCTGGGCTCCTTCCCTGCCAGAGAGGTGAAATTCCACGTCCCGAGAGCCAGCTTCTGTAGCCGGGGATCGGCTCTCCTAGGTCCCCGCCTTCGGCCACCGCCAAGCTCGCAGTGCACTCGACCCCCATGGCCCCTCCCACACGTGGTGAGCCCATGGGAAGGGGGAGCCACATTACCCTTTACGGCTGTGCCCGGCCGGGCCCCATGGGTGCAGGCCATTTTAATCAAAGGTGACGAGTTTTTCTTAAAGTTATCCATTTTGTTATTACATTTAGCAGAGATATTTTCTCGTTTTATATACTCTATGACAAGATTTTGCCAGGCTAATGGATGCCTCCTTCAGCGGAGATACGGGTGCAGGGCTCCAAACTGCAACTGCGTACATGCCCAAATGCGCATTAAGTCCAAATGGCGTCGGCCATAAACAAAGCCTCAAAATTGTGAAATATTTTAAGTGAATGCGCGACACGGTGGACGACTGTGCGGATAAGCGGTACAGAAAATGGAAATGGGAATGAAGTAAATGTGGCGTGGCAGCAATGCAGCTCTTTTCAGAATAGTATGTTATTCTTTGATTTGCTATGATTCAAATCCGAAAAGTCTTGAGTCGGATTCGAGTCACTGCCCATTCATGCAGCACCCTAGTACTGACGACTGTTTTCCAAAAAATGTAGGTCCAATTTAAAATATTTGCATTTCAGGCTCCAAAATGCTGTTCTTGTGTAAATTAATAGCAAAAACAACGCCATTTATTTTTCCTAATTTTCAGTTAAAAATGTGAAAGGCCCACAGTTGAGTAGCTTTTCTCAAAGATTCATATTTAAAAACAAATCCCATGCCTGGGGCTGCCTGTCTTATCAGTGTGAAAGGTCATGTTTAGGGTTGAGCTGTGGGTGTTATTTAGTGCTTCTGGGAAGCTAAACACCAGAAAGTATCCGAAGCTGAGCAATCACTTGTTGGCTGAGAATAACGTTTTCAAATTGTTTGACGTTTCTTAGCAAAATGCAGTTGATCTGCTTAGTTTACATTACAATCGTTATCCTAGCATAGCTTCTCAACATTGGCTACCAAGAAAATGTTCTTATTTCTGAGAGCAGAGATTATATGTTCCACAAAATGGAAAAAACAAGAAAAGTAATGTCAATTAGCAATTAGTACGAATACATTAATTACTTGATGAATTCTGGACACAAATAAGGAACTATATCTGGTTTTATCTCAGTTGGTAATCATTCTGTATAACCAGTACTCATGCATGTACTGTATGTGTTTTGCAAAATATTAACGTGGGCTTGTAATGGATCTTCAATAAGTGTAATAGTGTAAAATAAGTATCTGTTTTTCCAGATGTTGTCATTTGTTTTTTTTGTTTTTTTGTTTGAGTCTTGTTTGGTAACATCTAGGTATCCCAGAAGGTTCTTATTGGTATTAAAATGAAAAATGTTGTATTGCTCCATGCCCTCTGCTATGGATTGGGGGGGGGGAAACTGCCAAAACCCACAATATCCTTGTGTGGGTGTTACCTTTTAGTTTTGTGCTAGCTCATTTTAAATATACATGTTTGATTACAGCTGATGATCATGTTTGTCATGTCGCTCTTCTGTTCTTTTTTATACTGCTTTGAGAGAAAGGAACAGGAAATAACCAGATTTGATAAAAAACCTTTAAGGTTTTCTAATTAGCCACAGGACATACTCTTCCACACGCTACCATGTTTTCAGGATTTACAGCAGCCTCGCCCTATGCCTTCTAATCTGCATCAGTCTAAATAAAAATGCAATAACCGAGATATAATGGACAATATGTGCGTGCGTGCGTGTGTGGGTTTGTGTTCATATGTGTTTGTGGTTAGGTGAATACAAATATTAGATAGAAAAGGATCTAATTGTAGTGGATGGATGGACTATAGATTTACTGTTGCATTTAGGGCAGCTATAAAATATTCCTACATGAGTATGGACACACACACACCAATGTCTTTCTTGGCAATACTCCTAAATTCACACTTATTAAATGTGGCTGGTTTACCTCCGCTGGCCTCTTTAATCTTATGACAGATACTGTATTGTTTTGTGTCGTTGTATGTGTGTGTACGAGACGTGTTCACCCCCACTCTATCCAAAAGGAAAAGGCAAGATAATGATTCGCTGACTCAGCAAAAAAGTAGATGTTGACAAGAGAAAAGAGTTAAACCTTCCCATCACATTTCACACGAAGTAAGCCAATCATTGTTTCGGTGTGCAGTTGGGGACCAATTGCCGTGTGTGGGCTTCAATGCTAAGGAAGACGTGTATAATGATTGTGCTATGAATCAAAGCCGCCTCACCATGATAAAAACAAGGGTCTCACTTGTAGAATTAGGATAGTATTAGCATAGAAGAAATAATTGTTTACTTGTTTTTTTCCCCACTAATGCCCACTGCTTCTGAAAACATCAGTTCTAAATAAGGAATTAACAAAATATTATTATTTTTTTTATACACCAACCGTACAGATCCATATCATATGTAAAAGTATTGAGGCACCTGCCCATTATACAGTACATGAATTAGCAAATAAAAAAGCTATATAGGCTATATACAGCATAAGACCTTTAACAGGATTTTGTGGAATTTTTGTCCATTCACCCAGATGCATGCCCATTTGTGAGATCAGAGCTCTTGGATGTTGGAGTAGAAGGCCTTTTTTTTGTCCTGTTCCGCTTTCAGGTCAAGCAGAATGGAAAATCTGTATCTCTTTCATGGCGGAACAGTTTTACTGTGTCACAGTGGAGTTTTTAAGCTTCCATGTGGTATTGTCGGTACCCCGCTACCCACCCGTGAGGTCTTGCACGCTGCCAGAACTAAGACAAGAACGTGTAAAATCCTCTCGGACCCGCCACATCCCGGTCACCAGTTCTTCCAGCTCCTTCCCTCAGGTAGGCGCTACTAATCAATGCAAACTAGAACTAGCAGACATTCCAACAGCTTATTCCCTCTTGCGATCAATTTCTTAAACACTTAACCTACAATTCCATTACAACATGCTGGCAATTTTTTGACTTGCGTTTGTTGTCACATTTCTGTGGGGCCAATTATACATTACATTGTCCCATATTATCGCACTACTCGCTTGAAGTCTCGGCGCCATTTGCACAATGGTCATTGCACTGGACTATTGCAATATCAGTCTTTCGAACTGCTCTAAGTGCTAGAGGACTGCATCTTTTTGCACAATTGTAAAAAAAAAAAAAAAAATGTACCGGCATTACCAGATAACTAGCAACCCTTTATTGCTCAGTGACTGTTTTTTGTCAATGTCTTTATGTCTCAAAAGTGTTCTCTGTCAATTGACTCTCTGTTGTTGTACTAGAGTGGCTCCAACTACCGGAGACAAATTCCTTGTGTGTTTTTTGGACATAGTTGCCAAAAAAAGATGATTCTGATCTGATTATAATTGAGGTTCAATGAGAATCAGACTTGATGAGTCGAACAGAACAAAGTTTCTAGAAGGGAGAGAGAAACAAAGACAAAAGACAAAGCACTAATTGTAAACAGGATGAGAGAAGTAAATCTTTACATTATCTCCAACAATGACACATTAAATATGAGTGTTGCATGGGGCTGTAATGCTACACCCTGTGAGGGAAGGACAGGACAAGGTAGAACAGGACAACTGAAGTGTGGTGGCATTCATTATGTGAATTATAAAAGTCTACAGAACGAGAGTATAAGTGAGGGGATACACAAGCGATTTGCATATTCACGAGTTATTTGTCGCAGTAAGTGCGGGACCCCACACCAAGTGAAAGAGTCCTAGGGGTGTGTGTCTGTGGATACATGCAAGTGAATTGATACCGTTTTACATGCAAAAAGACTGACAGAAGTGTCCTGTAATTGCTGTGGCTGCAGACTGAGGATCCCACCCAATCAATAGAGGGACGGGCTAAGGCCCAGGGGTCCACCCGAGAGCAGCCCGTCAGACGGAACACGTCCCACACCGAGGGAACCAGGGTGGTCCGCCGGCCCCACCGAGGCGCCACGACAACCGGCCATCCAGTGGGGGCCGCAGGGACCCAATGCAACCCCTCCAGCCAAATCCCCCACCCCACCCGCCGCCCCACATGCCCCTCCAACCCCAGGAGAGCAAGACGCTCCCCAACCCGCAGGGCCCGCAATGCAGCCAGTCCCCACCCAGCCTGAGAGCGGGAGAGTGTCCCTTGTTTGTTGGAAAGGAGGGCAAATAGGGGCACCCAACAAGGGAACGATAATGGGGGGGAACCAAGGAGCAGCCGTGGGCCATGAAAGGTCAGCCCCAACACCAAGCAGTCATCCAGCCTGGGGGGCCCGGGTCAGGAGGACCGCCATGCAAGTAAGTGAGACCCACCTCCCCCCCTGTTACTATGACTGCCAGGTCCCCGACTGGCAGTCATTGGCCCTACCCCGTGTATCAGTGCCCCCCGAGTGGTGTGTTGCATTAAAATCTGGAGAGGTCAGTGAGCTGAGGGGGTGGGGGGGGGAGGGCTGCCAGGCACTACTGCCTAACAGCCAAACACCCCCCTCCCGCCCCACCCATGACCCACCGCCCCCCCAGAGATAGGTGTATGTGGTGCATTAAAACATGGGGAGTGTGTGTGATGCATTTAAAATCCAGGGGGGCAGGCAGGGCGGAGGGGCAGTGCGCACGGACCAGGAAACAGCACAGACGTGCTGAAACCCGATCCGACACCCACACCCTCCCGATCCCATACCAGTCCACCAGGAACCCTTTAATATGTGTATGTGCCCAGATGTGTTTAGTGAGAAAAATATATACAGGAAGTCCTATGATTTACGAATGAGTTCCGTTCCTACGCTGGCGACGTAGCCCGAATTTCCGCATAAGTCGGATTTCACTGTTAAAGTCGAAACTTACGTTAAAATACTTCTGTTACGGGTATTGTCCCACGTGATTGTGACAGCAAGCTCAGTGTGTGGGGGCATGTGCGTCGATGCGCGAGTGAGACGGGACTGTGAAGGAGGAAGGAGTGCTCGCAGATGCGAGTGTGTACAGTGGCAAGTGTAGTGACGGCGACTTGCGGAGGACCCGTTGACGTTGAATGTGCAGAGGAGCTAATAAAGCCATTAAAGCAGCAAATCGGTGCTTCGTGCCTTTATTGTTGCTGCCACCCAGCTCAGCTGTGCAACGAGAGAAGGGTGTTAACCCCGAGGAGGACAACCTCGGCACTGGAGAAGGCGTCTCCCCTGCGTAGGTCGAGTACGTCGTACCTCGGACTTCCTGTACAGTGAATGGTGTGAGTGTGTGCTAAGTGAGTGATTAAGAGGCATGGCTCCCGCAGGTCGGGCCCATTAGGCCGGACAACCACAGACGAAGAGGGCAATCCCTCCCAGACCCGCAGCAACCCCCCCCCCCCCCTCCCCCCCGCCAGCACCCACTACCCGCCCCTGAGCGTGGGAAGTGGAACCCTCCCCAAACCAGGCAGGGAAAAGAACCCCACAGCAGGCCCCACAGCCTGCAAGGACCTGCCCGGCTCCCCCACGGGAAGAGGAAGAGGCGACCACAGCGGGACGCACGGAACAGAGAGAAGAGGAGGAAGCAGGCCCGAGGAGCGACAGGGGAGCCCCACCGCCCCCACCAGCAGCCAGCACATCTGCCTCACAGTTCTGGGGACCGGGTTTCAAATCCCGGCCTCGCCTGTGTGGTGTTTGCATGTTCTCTCCGTGCCTGGGTGGGTTTTCTCCGGGCACTCCGGTTTCCTCCCACATCCCAAAAATATGCGTGGTAGGTTGATTGAAGACTCGAAATTGCCCGTCGGTGCGAATGTAAGTGCGAATGGTTGTTTGTTTCTATGTGCCCTGCCATTGGCTGGCGACCGGTTCAGGGTGTACTCCGCTTCCCGTCCGTAGATAGCTGGGATAGGCTCCAGCAGCCCGCGATCCTAGTGAGGGTAAGCGGTAAAGAAAATGGATGGATGTATGATATATCATTCTCAAGTTAAGTACTGGTAGGGTCCATCATCTGACTTCTTAATTAATCATCAATTGAATCATCAGTTAAGCGAAATACCGCTCCACATCTAAACAAGGTAAAACAGCATTTGAGAATAATAGAAACCGTTCCATGTTGACTGTCCCTCAAAAGCCTGTTAATGTATTTATCAGTTGGCCCTTTCATGTGTGCGCTGGTGATGTTACTCTCCTCCACTTTTGACTTTTCAAGGATACGTGTCCTCACATGATGCTGTGTTCAGTTCACACTCCATAAAAGGGGGTAGTGTTGTAAGATGGCACAACCACCACATTTTGTTGTGTCTATGGCTGGTTGATTTAACTCTTTTAAGAACATCAGCATGGCTGCTGTTTATGACCTATGACAAGAAGTGTGTGAATTGCAATTAGCCTCATTTGACCAAAGTCCTCACAGTCCACTACTGAACTCTGTTCCCTTTTAAAGGTTTGCCTGCAACAAACTGTATGTTTTGGGCATTTTTCCTTTTTTTAAAAAAATACATGAACAGTGTTTTGGAGCCTGAAAATGCTAACGTTTGGAAATGGTTCTTGAATTGAGGGGTTTTGGAAATGAACGTTTTAAAAACGTCACGTGAAAATGGAGGAACATTAAAGATAGATAGATACAGTAGATAGACCGACAGATTATTTTTCCATAAGGGAAAATCAATGTTTACTGATTAAACTAATCACTAAACTAAAACTACATTTAAAAACTAAACACTAGAGGTGTAACAATTCGTTTTAGCAACAATTCGATACATATCGCGATTTGTTGTTGTTGATTTTATTCAAGCACGATATTATTTCATTTCGAAAATATGATCTGAAACGACTCAGTAGCTGGAAATCGATTCAGTAATTATTGAGCCGAAAGTTTAGCCAGTGTAAAGGCTTCTTTCTACTCGCCCGGGTGGCGACTGTGATGACGTCTCTGCGGCTATCCTGCGTGCAGATTGCCTTTATACTCGAGCACAACCCACGCTCGCTTTTTTGAAAATGTGCTGCAGTTGTCCTCCAAGTGGGGGGTGTCGCTGCGGCTGGTATTTGCTCGGACACCACAGGGTGGAGTTTCCTCTGCATTTTATGGCCAATTCCGGTAGCCGTTTTTACTTTTCGTAACAAGGAACAAAGCAACAAAAGTGGCGACCGTGGAACAGTGCCTGCTAGAACAAATGGACCTAGATGACCAGGTGATGCGTTTAATTATATTGCAAAATTGATCAAGAAGGCGGCGGCATAGGTGGTATGTGCAGCCACTAAATGAAAGTCGGGATGGCGGTATTGAGGAACAAAGGTGAAAGCTGAGTACGTCATCACAGCATGTGACTAAAACGGACCAATCAGGAGAGATGATCTCCACGGCATTCTGCGCGCGGTGACAATTTGTGCCATGTGCGTGTGAAGTGTCGCATAGGCGCCGCCACCCAATGCATCGGTCACGTGATGCACGTGATTTTCCTGCTGTACCTGTACTGCTTTGCAATAAAACAAAGGGGAAAACAGCAACTTATTATTATTGATATTCTTCAAGATACAGTTGTACTGGTTCGGACAGTTTTTTCCTCAAAAAGATATGTATTTGGTGTTAGAATTATAACAGGGGGTACTTGGAAAAACGTCTCCACTGTAAGGAGTCCCTGGCTCGACCCAGAATCCTTATTCTAAACAGTCCAATAATAATACTTTTAGCAAAGCAAAGCAAATGTATTGATATAGCGCATGTCATACACAAACTAACTCAATGTGCTTTACATGATTAAAAACATTTAAAAACAAAGAAAAAACTAAATGTACAATTAAAACAGCGTAAAGTGGAAGAAATATCATTTAAAAGTGGAAATGCTCTAAAAAGCATGAGAAAAAAAGAAGAGTTTTTATCCTGGACTGAAAAGCATTAACACTTGGGGCTGACATCACTTCTGTTGGCACATTTGTGTGCAGCAGAATAGCTAAATGCTCCTTCACCATGTTTGCTTTGGACTCTATGCTCCACTGTTTGACCTGAGTCTAGATCTCGGAGCCCTACTGGGTTTATATTCGATGAGTATTTATTCTATGTATTCAGGACTAAACCATTTAGTGACTTATAGAGCAGAATTAGAACTTTAAAATCTATTCTAAAGCTGACTGGGAGCCAGTGTAAAGACTTTAGAATTGGAGTAATATGGTCTCACCTCTGCTCTGGTCAGAACCTGAGCTGCAGCATTCTGAATGAGCTGTAGCTGTTTAATGCTCTTTTGGGAGAGTCCAGTCAGAAGACCATTACAATAGTCAAGTATACTTGAGATAAAAGCATGGATGAGCTTCTCCTGGTCTGCTTGGCACATGCAAGAAGCCTTCACTCTGGATTTGTTGTTCAGACAGTAGAAGGCAGTTTTAGTAATTGATTTGATATGACTGTTGAAAGTCAGGTCGGATTTACATCTCGGCGAATAGAAATTCCGATATGATTGACACATGCATCCACTTCTGAGCCGCTTCTCCTCACTAGGGTCGTGCGCGTGCTGGAGCCTATCCCAGCTATCATCGGGCAGGAGGCGGGGTACGCCCTGAACTGGTTGCCAGCCAATTGCAGGGCACATACAAACAAACAACCATCCGCCCTCACATGCACACCTACGGGCAATTTGTCAATCAACCTAGCATGCATGTTTTTGGGATGTGGGAGGAAACCGGAGTGCCCGGAGAAAACCCACGCAGGCACGGGGAGAATGTGAAAACTCCCCATAGGCGAGGCTGGGTATCGAACCCCGGTCCTCAGAACTGTGAGGCAGATGCTCTAACCAGTCGTCCACGTGCTGCCTGGGTTATTTCTAATCATTTCTTTAAAGAAGTGGTTGTGACACTGAAATATGCAGAGTTGAGAGACTTTTATTTTGAAATGCCACATCAGATTTGGATGGGACCACTTTTGTTGGAGACCTGGGGTGGTGTAGTGTCCCCCAGAACTGGACTGGTTTGTGATACCGAAAGGATTATTTTTGTTACTTTTTGAAAAATCAGTATGCATTGATATCCACAAATTAGTTTCAGGCTTTTATTTTGAAGGTGGCTTATTACCGTAATGCCTAGCATACACAAAACTTAGGTTGGCCGGCTCGACCCCTTTTCGAGTGGAGGCTGGCTTTGACCACACTAAATTACTGCAAGAACCCCTTGACGGTTAATTCTACCATCCAGTTGGCATATTTCATTCGATTACCAACCAATTTATTGTCATAATGTCAACAAAATGACAAATGATGAGGTAAAAGATAATGGCTAAAACTACAAGTTATGTTAAAACATAAGTAACTCGTTTATGTTCAATTTACTGCATGTTTGAATTTGTCTCCCACTCTGGTGTAGTGTTACTCGCTGGTGTGGAACTTGACTCACACATGCAACGTAAATCAATTCCCTTGTCTATAAAGTGGAATGAAATGTATCTGTCAAAAAAGGTCAAAGTCAAAAGCCATTACAAGTATAGTAAAAACAGAAAACAAAAAAATATTCCCTTGATTCAAGATGCATTAAAATACATCGACAGCCCTCTGCATCCTGATCGAATTGTGAGGTGGTGAGAGATTCCTAC
The DNA here is from genome assembly GCF_024500275.1 of Phycodurus eques. Classification (NCBI taxonomy): domain Eukaryota; kingdom Metazoa; phylum Chordata; class Actinopteri; order Syngnathiformes; family Syngnathidae; genus Phycodurus; species Phycodurus eques. The sequence continues at coordinate 8,486,241 of NC_084529.1, read as the reverse complement.
CTTTAGTGGGGACGTGACTGCTTTCTTCTTTATTTGTCAATCAGCAGCCTACAATCATATCCTCGATTTTCACCAAGCATCACGGTTCACATCAGTTTGATGTTGTATGGATTGTGCTGTTCTAGACTGTTGATCCCAAGTATTTAAAGTCCTCCACCCTCACTATCTCTTCCCCCTCCACCCCTCTCATTCATTCGTCACACCTACAGCACACCTCACCACTGTTATGCTGCCTTCATACATGTCCTGTACTATTCTAACTTACTTCTCTGCCACTTTTGACTTCCACATGCAGTACCACAGTTCCTCTCTGGGTACTTTGTCATAGGCTTTCTCGAGATCTACAATTACACAATGTAGCTTTTTCTGACTTTCTCTGTACTTCTTCATCAACAACCTCAAGACAAATAATGCATCTGTGGTACTCTTTCTGGGCATGAAACCATACTGTTGCTCACAAATAATCACTTCTGTCCTGATTCTACCCTCACTACTCTTTCCAATAAATTGATTGTATGGCTCATCAACTTTATTCCTCTACAGTTCCCACAGCTCTGCACATCACCCTTTGTTCACACTGTCTGTTGATCATCACTCCCATGTGAAAAAAGAATAGAGGATAAGAAATTCCTGTACTTGGAAAAAAAAAATCCTGTCATAAGCAGCTACATACCAAAAAGAAGGAACTCAAATTGCTGGCTGTCGATTGTTGCTATTGTTTTGATATCTTCCATTTGTTTTCTTGGTTGTATGCTTTGGCAGGCCACGAGACACACCCATTTTTTTTTTCTCAGATGAAAACTGGTTACATTTGAAGTGCAGTGGATATGGAAAGTCTAAACACGCCTGTTCAAACGCCAGGTTTTTATGATATAAAAAAATTAGACCAAGGTAAAAGATAAAATTTTTCCCCACCATTAATTTGACCTATAACCTATACAACTCAATTGTATTCTTATAAAAATATTTTCAAGAAGGGAAGTAAAAAAAATTCTACTCCTTAGCCCATCCCCTTATCCCATCGTTTGAAGAGCTAAGGGGAAGGGGTAAATGGCCCTAGGAATTGGGACAACACATAGTCACACCCTGCTGGCTGTGTCGTAGCCAGACACAACAATTGTTTAGTAGACTTTACGCCGATCTGATCGATTTGATCGGTATCGGCCGATAATTAGCATTTTATGCTGATTGGCTTTCATGTCATAATTCGCCAATCCGATCAATAACCTCATCGATCGGCTCCGCACAAGACATTTAACTCCGCGTCTTCGCCGTGTATGAATCAAAAAGCTAGTTTATTTTTAGCCTTGTCACGTGTCTTGTGGTGCAGTATTGTAACTGACGGCCAATAAAGGTTTTTCAATCTTGTCGGTGAAAAAACATCGTCGGTGTGGGACTATTTTGCGGTGTCTCAGACAAACAACACCTAAGTTAGTTGCAGTCTGTTCACAACTGAAGTACGTCGTGGGGAACACCATCTAAATGCTTCAACACACCAAATTTGATCGGTCACCTAAAGAATGTACACGAGGAGGAGCATGCCGCGTTCAAGCAACGCAAGGTGGGGGGGACAAAACAAAAAAAACAAAAACAAAGGAAAAGTCAAATGGACGCAAACTCTGGCCAACAACCGTCCATATAGCCGCGATAGTGAGAAAGTTAGAGTAAGCATGTCATTAACAGTATTTGTTAAAGTAATTTAATTACAGTAAGTTAGCACCAATTATTTCTGTTATGTAATGTTGATTTGACCTACACAAGTATATACAATAAATTAACAAGTCATGTAAAGAGACACATTGCTCCATCTTGTGATCGGATCGGTGATCGTTTTTTTAAACTTGCTGATATAGCCGAGATCCAAGAGTTCTGCCACAAAAATCATGATCGTGTAAAGCCTATTGTTTACATTTGCAAGATGCCGTCTTGTGTCAAATGAATGTTCCTATTATTATACATTTTTATTTTTATTTGAATGTGTCTTTGTGCATTTTATAAAGGTGACTGGTATTTTAAAATTGTTTATCATAAATGTTTTCCTGCCAGGGCAGGGTACATACATTTCTATATTTTGTTTTTATCTACTCTAAAAACACATTTTTATAGAAGTTTTGACAAACTTTATGGCCTAATGTTGGCCAATAAATAACACCAACAACAACCATCACAAAACACATAAACAAACATTGGTAAACACACACAAAAAAGAAAATATCTCAAACAGAATAGAATAGAAAATATAGAAAACTTTGTCACTGTCACAGGAATATCTGTTGTCATTCTGGGACTGGGGATGTCGTTCTGGAGTGTTGTGTGCTGATGAAGAAGACTGTTGCCTTTTTGCGTCCCTGTGGAGGAAAAGGCGTCCGGTTATTTATTACGTTGACCTCATGTGTGTTTAGTTAACCCAATGTCAGACGAGGGTGTTCACGGGGAATCACAGCTAACGGCTTTACGCCGATGACATACTGCATTGCATGAGTGATCAGGTTACAGCTTAACGATATGGAAAGTGCACATCAAAGTATACTCAAACGCGACATTATTAGCAACGCTACATTAGCTACGTAGCTTCTGAATGTGACTTAGCTTTCTAACAATTCTTTCTAATCGTTCATAAAATGCAGTAGATTGTAGTGAAGAGCATTTGTTGTGAATTTGTCACCGTAGTCTGACGGTAGACTCGCGATACAATTCAAAACATGAATGCTATTTACGTTGATTAAAAACATGACTGTCATTAGTATGAATATCAATAATTTTGCTCAAATTTATGTACTTCTCCATTCCGCTGTCTCGTAAGCAAGATGTTCACCTGTCAGCGGGGGTGTAGTCCCATACCCCTCGCTTTCAAATGAGCGCCCTTACCACACTGAGTTTCAAGGGCCATACACCCCTTCGTCTTAGCCCTTCCCCGAGAAAATGAGATACCCCTTCATTCTCATGCACATGCAAAACCAAGGACTAAGATGAAGGGGAAGGGCTAAGTGGTACAATTGGGATGGGCCCTAAACCCAAATACATGTCAAAAGTTCTAGTATGGCTTTCCTGACGTTTTTGAATGTTATATTACAGTAGAATCCATGGTCCGCAGAGAACCGCCACAGCATCAAAGAACAGAAAAATTAATTTGATGCGTGTTAAACTTGCTCCCTTAGAGCCTAACTTGAGGTTCAGGGACAGACAGTACATCAGCAGTGGTTGAGATAATATTCTTGGATAAATTCTGTTTGAAAAACATGAGCTGTACCTGAACGATTTTTGCCTTGCAAATCTGTTAGGGAGGATGTTACCGTTCAGGTTGTAAGACAAATGAAAGCTCACGTGAATCAGCTTACATACTGAAATATTCAGCTGCTGAGTATGGTCCTTGATTTGAAGGCAAAAGTTGACTGCGTGCAAAATATTACATATTCAGAATAATTCGGTTTTATTCTCAAGGGAGCACTAAAGCATGACAAAAGTAGAATAAAAATGTTTGTTTTGTGGATTATGGGAAAACCCGACTTTATACAGTAGAACCTGTATGTGTGCATGTTGGAAGCAGTTAAAACAGATGCCGTCGAGTGGTCCAATAGAAGAACTCATGGAGGGAAAGGACTAGCTTGTTGTTATACTATAAGTACCAACAAGAACCCTGCTGCAACGCGTCTATGTGCTCTCAGTGTGCAAAAGAGATCAGAATTTTACATAATTAAAAGATGGGACTATGGAGGCTTTTAGCCATGGGCTTTATATGCAGATAAACCCATGCATGTATTTGGCTTGTAGGGAAGCTGTAACAAACTAGTAGGCTACACAAGAAGAAAAAGGAACACCAAGGGAGAACGTGAGGGTCCAAGGCAGCTGCAGGATTGTGGCTGGATGCCCTGCGTGTGTTCTGCTGACGGTTTGGCACTGAGACCATGAAGCCTGCTGTCCTGGCTGGAGTGTCCGAGGCCTCACTCACTAACTCACTCACTCACTTACACACACACACACACACACACAGAGTACAAGGGGTAACTCGGGGTATGAAGCCCAGTAGTCAGAGTTGATTGTTGTGTGACTAATGTTTCTCTCCAGCGTCCATCTGTTACTGGGCCCCTCTCATGCAAGAATCTCATGAAAACTCCTTTCTGCCCTCTTCAATAACTCCCTCATTATGAGCAATGCCAGACGAATTAAAAAAAAATAATAATAATAATAATTACAAGCTCTTCAGTAGTCATTTCTTATATCAACCTGATGCATTAAGTGGACAAAATCAAAGGTAGATAAAGGGTCGGTGTTGCATTAAAAACTTAATGTCTCCTCACACTGAGAGAGGTGTTTGAAGGCCATTGCTGGTAAAAATGTGCTCTGTGTTATGAATGTTAGCATGTGATTTACATACAGGAAGCGAATGAGACAAATACAATTAAAAAATCATGAATGCCGATCAGTGCTAGGTGTACAGTACCTAAAGTGTGCTTACGTCAGCTGCGATTGGTTTCAATAGTCCCGTGATCCTGATAGGATAATTTAGTTAAGTTATAAAATGGATGCAAAAATACCCAAAGAGGACAGATAGACGGGGCATATACATTATTCAGATCTTCAACCAAATTGAATGGATTTTTCCATGATACACAACAAGCAAAAAACAAAACCTTTATCCTTTATCTTATACTTACACAAATAGCGACACTTAATGCACTCCAAATTTTTTTGTCTTCTGACGTGAATCAGGGCAGGAAGCATACAATGTGTGTCAAATCCACTCGTTATAGGTTAATGAGAACTGAGTTTTTGGGTCATGTAACTAAAAAGAAGACTTAAAAGGGATTTATATGCTTTGATTCAGTCAATCCCTTCATAAATGTTAAATGTTGCAGCTTAAACGCTCATGATCAGCGCTTCATTTTTGCTCATCAATATTCTAACACATCTAAATCTATGATGACCGAAGTCTCTATTTCTTGCCTGTGACTACCACTGGAGGTGAGTGATGTCCACTGGGTGTTTTATCACTTGAAGACATGCAGCTGTGTATGCACACTGTCACTCACAGTGTCAGAGCAATGGAAACAACATGCAGCTTGCTGAATGAATGGATTGTTGTTTGAATGGAAAATGTTAGGGCAGGAGAGGAGATGGGATGGAAGTTAAGGGCAGGAATTTGGAGAGGAAACATAAATGGAAGTGAACAGAATGAGCACGGAAGGGGTACCGCAGGACAAACACCCGTAAAAACAGCACATCTCATCTATTACATGTTCTAGGGGAGTCCAGGTCATCTGATGTCCCCTTGCGGCGTTGTGTGTTCTTATTGAGTTATCATGCACCGCTGAAATGTGTGGACACTGTTAAATGTAGCCAAATGGAACATGCTCCTGTTGCATATTTGTGCATGTAAGTGTTATTCTACAGCCTCTCCACTCCCCAACCAAAACACACACACACACACAAACAATTCAAACTGTGGCAAGGGACAGAGCATAGGAAGTGTGAACAGTTGAGCCCTGACAAAATGACGTTTGCCCAAGGAGCTGGCACTGCAATTGTGTGTGTGTGTATGTATGTATATACTACGCCAACCCTGCTGTTCACCGGAGGGGATTTTATGAGAATTGTAGGCAGCTGGCAACCCCCTTCATTTCTCCCCCTCCTTATCTGCTGGTTGCGATGTGTAGTGTTTGTTGCTCCACTTAATGTCATGTTGGAAGAAAATGAGCAATTTATTTTTTCTTCATGAAATAAAGCAATAATATGCCTCCAGCTGTGGCTGTGGTCTACTCTGCACTACAAAATGATTTCTTTATGGACTCTTGTGAGCCATACAGTAAATTCATCCAGTAAGAGTAGAAATTGACAACTAGGCGCAATTTATAGCAAGACATTTTGGTTTTAATAACGGCATCAATGAAGTCTGTAATCGGTTCAGGTGACATGTAAGGACAGTGTGGTGCACGTTTAGTGAAATGGGGCCATTGTCAATATTTGTATTTACTCCTGTGCTTTTGTTGACTTTCAAAACGTCTGCTACGAGTCTTATTCAGATCAGACAAGATGAAATAAGAACAACACAGCAGAATGCCGTTGGCTCCAGTCTGACTCGACTTGCCATTTTACCACAAATGCTGGATTATTATTTTTTAACCATGTTCATTCAGTGTCACAAACAACAATTAAACTCTTGTAGTAACAGTAGATGAGCTTCAGCAACAACACAAGTCAGCTGAATGTCATCATTTGTACTATGTTGTACTTATCGTTCAGGAACAACATCCATCTTCAGAGTTCTTCAAAGTTAACCTTTATTTTGAACTGTAACATTGCTGTAAGTCGAACCAGATGCCGGTCGTGGGCACCAGTGACCCTTTACTATCTTGCTTGGAGGATACCCATATTGGGAAACTGGCCTTCATTGTCACTAAAAGAAGTTGAAAATCTAATTCTAGTTGTAATACTATTGCAATGACAGAATTCATCTGCCTACAGGCAGATATACTGTACTGACATACCAGACATAGTAACTACAAAATAACAATGATAAATGACCATTTTGAGTCATTTGAGCTGTCAATTTTCTCTGCATAGCTTAAACATTTCTTTCCTTTGTCTTGTTTCCATAGGCTTCCTCGCACCTGCCCTGGGATTTTTAGAAACGTTTCTCTTTTCTATGGTTTGCCAGCCAATTTTTGTGGAATATTTCGGATCTTAAGCAATTTGGGGCTACCCTTGTGCACTGACTTGTGCACTGACCACAAACCGAACATTAGCTGCCAGGATGGAACGCAGCAGTTGGAGTGGCAGTGAGAGTCCCGGGGACGACATAGACAGACTGAGTGACTCCGGTGGGGACAAGACAATGGACGGAGACCCTGAGGGAGTGTGGAGCCCTGACATTGAGCAAAGCTTCCAAGAAGCCCTTGCCATTTACCCGCCATGCGGAAGAAGGAAGATTATACTGTCAGACGAAGGAAAGATGTATGGTAAGTGCTAATAAACAGGACATGTTGTTCAATCACTTCAGGAGAAATGGTCATTCATAAAATGTAGTGTTTGATCGGTCATCCCAAACAAAAGCCTCCTTTGCCTTCATGAAGAAAAAAACTGGTTAATTAATTACTATGATACTCCCATCCAATTACAAGCAGCAACTGCCAGCGTAGTTCATTGATGTTCCGCTGTTGTTCACATACGGACATAAAAGAGTTAATTGCTTAGTCCATTTAAAATCTGTTGCTAGCTCTGTGGCTAACCAAAACAGCAGCACCTACCAAGGCAGTCACTCAAATAATTAGTGTGTAGAGTCTTGGCAGCCACCTGGATGTTAGTTCCTCTCAGCGTGTTACACTGAGTAACCTGTTCCTGGGGCTGAAATTTGGCCATTACAAAACGCTCAACGATAGTACTGGTTTGGTCCTAAATTCCTTTCTCGTTGTATCTGTTAGGGCTGCACGATTTTGGAAAAACATCGACATGCGACTGCATCTTTTTTTTAATTTTTTTTGTTACTGCAATATATACAGTAGAACCTCGAGAAAACTGACCGCGATATAGCGGATGTCCGATAAAATGGATTGTCGGGACTGAACATTGTGTCCAAAAATTGTTTCCATTTTTCACTTAAAATGCCATTGACAAGACTGTTAGTTCCAGAATTGACCGCTGTTGTTTACTGGTGCTGTGGAGCAATGCGGGCAGAGAATGGGACTGACATATTTCCAGGTCACAGATATACAATATGACTAGACATGCCTCCCGTGCCTATGTCACGGCCATGTCATGATGGTAGTATCGATTGTGCTGTAGAGTTGTGAGAGAGAGAGAGAGAGAGAGAGAGAGAGAGACAGTGTTAACTCTGAGCAATACAAAAGTCTGGAACACGCCATTTTTGGTACAGTAAAGCTGTTTTGTCAGGCAGTTTGCCTTTGGCAACATATTTGGATCTAGGAAGCACACTAATTCCTCACACCTCATGAAAGTGACTTGCCTAATATGTAAGGCTGGGTGATTATGGAAAAAGTAATGATCATGATTAGTTTGATGGATATTGAAATCACAATTAAGAAACTTAGTATTTGTTTGACTACCGAAACAATATTCTGGCATATACAATATTCTGGGATTTTAGCAAGTAGAAATAACATTGGTAATCCTAATTGACCTAAAAAAGGAAATTTTTGTCTGATTTCATGTCAGACAATCAGGGGGAAAAAAGCATTTGCGTCTTTTTATACAAAGCCATGACCATGATCTGTTGTTCCTGCTGTATGCTTCTTTGCATCTTGGGGGCAGTGTGGTGCGTTGCATGCATGGAGCTGCATATTAGAGTAACCTACAAAAAAAAAAAGTAAAAGAAAAAGTTGCAATAAAACTTTATTAAACTTTTTTTTCACAAATTACATATATATATATATATATATATGACCTTTGATATTGTTATACTGTCCCTCTGTATGTGTTACTACAGCGTTTGTATGTAAATATTCGTTATTTGAAAATAAATCCCTCCCATTATCTAATGCTAATGTTAGCTAGCCTGTTTGTTTTGGAGGTTATGTTGATAGTGGGTGTGTGAATAATGACTGTAAAAGGGCAGTTAAAATTTCTATTAAGTATTGCTATTAAGTAAACGTCCATTCATTCCAACAGTTTCCAAGAACATCCAATATAGTCTACATTAACATTGTCCACATAACTTTCCACTTTTGTTAGGAACTTGGGGTGATTGCGGTATCTTGTATGCGTCTATGTTTACCCCGGTTTCTATGTGGTTGTGGTCTCTACAATGAGAGAAACAAAGAACAATCACTAACTGAAGAGAGCGATTACTAAGTTAAGGTGTTAATGTGCTTACCACTATAAACTACACAGAAAATAAGGCACATTAAATAAGGGCAAATAGGCATTTAGCTGACAATCACTAATGCTAACGCAGCGCAACAAGACCTGTAGCAGAAGGACTTAACTTCACCAACTTACAATGAACAAGAAGTGGCGCTCCCACTCACCTCTCATGGACGCACACTCGGTAAAGGAACACAGACACTTCTCGCTCCTAACTGACAGGTGATAAATCTACTGCGTCACACTAATTAGCAACATGACCGCTCACAGTGCCGCTATCTCTCTTTTCTTTCTCGCTCACCCGCTTGCACACGCGAGCCACGAAGGACCCAAACATAGCTGGCTGAACATCGCCTGTTTGAAACATACAAATATGTATACTTTCAATAGGGGTTTCCATTGACTAATAGCGTAAGATGGCGATTTCTAAAGCGATGTGTCTTGTATTTAAATATCCGATGTGTGTAACTCTTTTTGTTGTGCGTTTATTTTTTACTGTAAACTCCAAATGAGTTGTCAATAAACCACTTAAAGCCAGCTCAGGGTAGGCGGAAGAACATGCGTCACACGCTTGCTGCAAGCAACACAGGGTGCATTCAGGGTGCAATTAACAACGCAGTAACATACTAAATACACAACCCGTGCCGCTGCACATTAATTGTTTTTCTTCGATTATAACGTTGTTGTTTTTTTATTGTTAGAAGCCAACATTGAAATCACAATTAAATTTCAATCAATCGCCCAGCTCTACTATGATGAGTACTGTACGTCAACAATGCCACCATGACCAAGCACATTGGCATGATAAGTTTGAATAAAATATTAAACTTTCAAAAAATTTCAAGCTTTTTCTTATATTTATTTACAATAACTTTGTACTGCACTGGGCGTTTTAGGCCACAAACAAACCTACATAATAATTCTGTACTGTACAGTAATGTGGGTGCATATGGCCTCAAAAAAAAAAAAGCTATACCTGCCGATTCCCCCCCCCCCCCCCCATTACTCCATTCTTTCGAGGTTTCACAGTATTGCGATGTGGTAAAAAACAGGAAAACATATTTGTGACATGAAAACCAGCACGCAGTTTTCATTTTCATGGAGTGAGGAGAAGCGGTACAGAAAATGGATGGATGGATGTATTTTTTTTGACAGTTTATAATACCTTCAGTAGAAAATAAACTATGCTCAACAGAGCACAGAAGTAAATTGGGTACGGAAAGTATTCAGACCCCCTTAATTTTTTCACTCTTTTTTTTTTTTATATTGCATTTGCTAAAATCATTTAAGTTCATTTTTTCCCACATTAATGTACACACAGCACCTCATGTTGAACTGAATTGTTGAATTTTTTGCAGATTTATTAAAAAAGAAAAACTGAAATATCACACAGCCATAAGTATTCAGACCCTTTGCTCAGTATTTAGTAGAAGCATCCTTTTGAGCTAATACAGCCATGGGTCTTTTTGGGAAGATGCAACAAGTTTTTCCACACCTGTATTTGGGGATCATCTGCCATTCCTCCTTACCTCTCCAGTTCTGTCAGGTTGGATGGTGAACATTGGTGGGCATGAATCCTCACTAAACCACGGATGTTGTACAAACCCCAATTCCAAAGAAGTTGGGAGCTTGTTTAAAATGTAAATAAAAACAGAATACAATGATTTGCAAATCCTTTTCAACCCATATTCAATTGAATATGCTACAAAGACATTTTTAATGTTCAAACTGATAAACATTTGTTTTTTTAGCAAGTATTCACTCATTTTGAATTTGGTGCCTGTAACACATTCCACTTTGTTAGATCACCATTCCTTTTAACACTCAATAAGCGTCTGGGGAAAAAAAGACACTAACTGGTGAAGCGTTGTAGGTGGAATTCTTTCCGATTCTTGCTTGATGTACAACTTCAATTGCCCAACAGTCTGGGGTTTCTATTGTCGTATTTTGTGCTTCATAATGCGCCACACATTTACAATGGGAGACAAGTCTGGACTGCTGGTAAGCCAGTCTAGTACTCACATTCTTTTACTACAAAGCCACGCTATTTTAACACATGCAGAATGTGGCTTGGCAATATATTGCTCAAATAAGCAGGGACTTTGCTTGGATGGCAGCATATGTTGCTCCAAAAACTGTATGTAACTTTCAGCATTAAGGGTGCCTTCACGGATGTGCAAGTAGTCCTGATTTATATATAGAGAAGCTCGATTTGATTGATATTTTATTAAAGCTCGATATGGAAAAAGGGGATCATGGATTTTATTTTCTATCCTTTTGGCTACTCTGTGAAACGTCTGTCAACATGGAGGAGAAGATGCTTGTGACTAGCGAGCCATAAATAGTCCCAAAAAGGGCATGTCTATCATTTCAAAACAACCGCAGTCTGCAAAAAGGTATATAAAAGATGTTACGACTAAGACAGGCATATCCTTATAAAATCACAAGAAGATGAAGCATGTTATCGAGAGCGATGCATGTATCACATTAAAGAGACTCCTAGCTCCTTGCCACTCCTGTAAGGTAAACAAAACAATGTCGCAGAGCACATAGTGATCGTGGTGGCAGTTGAAGTGTTCGTGTTTTTGTGTTCACTCTGTGAATGTGGCAGGAAGATAACAAGATAGTAGTCACTGTCTGAGCTAACTGTTCCAGACAGTTGGGTTTGTACAGTGTGGCATTCTCTAGAATAGGGCTTGTATTTTAAAAAAATATTATTTTATTTACAGATCACCGCATTGTATTTGTTCCACGTGACGTAATGTTTCTTCTATCCGTCTACTTCTTCTTAAGTGCATCGCTGCCACCTAAGGGTTAAGGGATTAACACCTACAACAGAGCCAAACCCAAAGAAATTCATTAAAACAACAAATATTGAAGCTATAATTTATTTATTGCATAGAGTAATGATTATGTTGCACAGTGAAGCAGTATGCAGAATTATTTTTAACCAATTACATAATATAGTGCAATAACTGTCCCATGGTAATGTTCTTGTCATAATTTACAAATTGTTCTGGAAGTGAATTTCTATAGGTTGGCATCTCTGCAGTCGTTGCAGTTGATGATTAATTTGACTGATAATTGGCATCATGACTTCTTCGGGTTGTTTCGGCTTTCGATTTCGGCCTTGGGTTTCTCCTTTTCAGTTTTTTTGGTTTTGGTCAGGAATTTTCATCTCGGTGCATCACTAATTTTGAGATAATTATATTTTGAAATACCTTTAGGGAAAAGTAATTTATTTCTTTGTGATGTTTATAATTGTTTAATATACCTTCTTCATTATGTAAATCAATTTGGTCTGGTCCGGTTTTATACATTTGTAAACTTTATTGCAATAAATATCGAGTCATATTGAAAATCGACATTTGGGGAAAAAATTGTGACGTCAAATTTAGGCCATATCGCCCAGTGCAAGTTCACCATGCAGTAGGCACTAACACACCCATATACCATCACAGATGCTGGCTTTTGAACTTTGCACTGATAACCATCTGGATGGTCCTTTTCCTCTTTGGTTCAGAGGACGAGACGTCCATGATTTGACGTGGACTCATCAGACCACAGCACACTTTTCCGCTTTGGGTCAGTCCATCTCAGATGAGCTCAGGCCCAGAGAAGCCATCCAGCAGCTTTTCTGGGTGTTGTTGATATATGGCTTTCGCTTTATATGGTAGTTTTAACTTGCTTTTGTAGATGTAGTGATGAACTGTGTTAACTGACAATAGTTTTCCGAAGTGTTCCTGAGCCCTTGTGGCAATACCCTTTACAAAATACTACACTGTTTTTTTAAGGCAGTAGTAAGGCAGTATTTAAGGCAGATCTCTGAGAGATCGAAGATCATGGACATTCAATGTTGGTTTTTGGCCTTCCCGCTTACGTGCAGAGAATTTTCCAGATTTTCTGAATCTTTTGATAATATTATGGGCCATAGATGATGAAATCCCTAAATTTCTTGCCATTGTATGTTGGGAAATGTTGTTCTTAAACTGTTGGACTATTTGCTCACCCAGTTGTTCACAAAGTGGTGAATCTTGCCCCATCCTCGCTTGTGAACAGCTGAACCATTCGGGGAAGCTTCTTTTATACCTAATCATGACACTCACCTGTTTCTAATTAACCTGTTCACCTGTGGAATGTTCTAAACAGGTCTTTTTGAGCATTCCTCAACATTCCCAGGCTTTTGTTGCCACTGTCCCATATTTTTTTGGAACGTGTTGCAGGCATCAAAATTTAAAATGATAGAATATTTCTAAAAAAAAACAATAACTTTCAATAACTGATGATAGTTTTCTGAAGTATTCCTGTGCCCATATGGCAATAGCCTTGCCAGTTTTTGATGCAGTGCCGCCTTGCAACTTGCATGCAGCGATTTCTCCAGATTCGCTGAATCTCTTCATGATGTTAGAGATTGTGGAGGATGAAATCCCTGAATTCCTTGTGATTTTATGTTGAGAAACGGTCTTAAACTGTTGGACTTTTTGATCACGCAGTTGTTCACAAAGTGGTGAGCCTCGCCCCATCCTTTCTTGTGAACAACTGAGCCTGTCGGGTATGCTCCTTTGATACCCAATCAGACTCACCTGTTTCCACTTAACCGCTTCACCTGTAGAATGTTCCAAACAGTTGTTTTTTGAGCATTCCACAACTTTCCCAGTCTTTTGTTGTCCCGGTCCCGGCTTTTTTGGAACGTGTTGCAGGGATCAAATTCTAAATGAGAGAATATTTCCAATGAGAGAATATTTGCAAAAATATATATTAATCAGTTTGAACATCAATTATGTTATGATCCTCAGAAGTACATGTACTGTAAAATGGCTGAAACTGACAAGGCGACATGCGAATATGACAGCGAGCCAGGCCACTAGTGCTCAGAATCGCCCACTAAAACCCCCTTCTGTTTTGAGCTTGCCGTCTAAGCCATAAATCCTCATAGACAAGTTCAAGCTGCTGCCTTTCCAGCTAGCCTGCTTCTACTTAGCTTGCTGGCTACCTAGCCACTCTAGCTTCACGCTGTGTTGGATCAACTTTCTCCAATTAAATCTGCCGCCGTGCTGTCTCCACCCTCTCCGACGATGGTTGCTTTTCCACTTCCATGGTTTCTGTGCAGCTCATTGGAGAGCTAGGCAAAATGCAAGTCTCCTTCAACACACACCTCATTTTTAGTGGAATGAGTCGATTTCATTTTTAGCACTATGGAACATCCATGTGTCTTGGTGGACTGCCCCCACCCTCATGCATTTCACTGAAGATGTCCAGAAAATGCACATGTATCGCAATCAAATGTACAATGTGCACTTCAAGTCCCTTGCTAAAAGCCTTTCGGCCGAAGACTGGATTGAGCTGCCAAGATTCAACTGGCGGTGTGAGGGAGAAGTTGCCCTAATCTCCATTTTTAGCCAGAGACACTGCTGATGCCCATACAGATGTGGACTGGGTGCCTTGCGAAGTAATGAAAAATCTGTGCAGGCACTTCGAGGATGATCACCAGGGGGGAAGTGAGACCATCCCATTCCAATTCTTCTGACACAAATTGATTTGGGCCATAAAGCTTCTTGTTGGGCAGAGACAACCAATACCTTTTTACAAGACCAGGAGCCATGACACACACCGAGGATTCCGACTGCTTTTGTGTCCATGCAAAGTTTTGTGGTGGAACATTTCCAGGCCGCATGAGCAAATAGCTACTTTATCGACCGTGTTAAACATGATGCACACTTGAGATGGACTAGCTGGATAATTCTCTTGGGAATGACATAATAGTCAATCGTACATTGTATCGTTTCCCCGAGAAGACTATGCACCTTGCCAAGGTCAGCAAAGTTTTTATGGCCTTTGAATGAGATTCAAGCCAGAACATGGATCAAATCAAAATGTACCTAGATAGTGGGTTATTTTATTATATATATATTTTTTACAACTGTTTGGTCACATTAATAAGCTGTACTTTAAATAGTTTCACCAGAAAAAGCTTATTGACACCAGTGATGAAGAGTACGGGACCATGCTGGATGCTGCCGGGGCATCATTCAATGGTGGGATCAATGGAGCTGGAGCTACTGGCGCAGCGGGGTCATTTAGAGATAAAGCAAAGTTTGAAGACACCGTTGTCGGATGACATTGGAATGATGGAGTTGATGGAACTAGGACAGCTGGCAAGTCACTACCATCAGCACCACCACGCAAGAGGAATACACAGTGTAGCCACTGAGACTCGCAGGCAATGAAAAAGCACAAGTGATTTGATCACCTCACCTGCCAGCAAGTGTGACTTTGAGAGGTGTTACTGCCAGAACCTTAAGCTCTCAAGGTCCGGAAAAGGAAAATGCATTCTGATTTATTCAATTCAGGTTCAGTGAGTCCTCAAATTTTAGTAGCAGTGTGTGTTTGTGTAAGCGTGTGTATGTGTGTGTGCGAAGTGTCTGGGAAAAGAAGCCCGTTAGCGGGCTACTAATGAAGCACTTTTCTCTGGCCAAGACAACAAGCAAAGTGTCCTTGGAGAAAAAGGGCGGGGTAGCGTGATGACCACAGCAGACATGGATGCACCCCAAGCTGACCATATGGCGTTGAAATGGGGCCCCCAATGTGAAGGTGGAAAGGTGCACCGGTACAGCCATTGTCCACAAGAGAGTGCCAAAGAGCCCCCATGGTCCCCACGATACATGGAAAACAGAGTGTGTATGTGTGTATGTGTGTGTATGTTTGAACTAATATAATAATGAGCAGATGGTCCGCTGGCTGCCACCAGCTGTGACTCCCTCTTGCCCTTCTCTCTGCATGCAGAGTGCTCTCCAGTGAATTCTTTATGATGCTGCTTCAGTTCAGGGCCTCTATACGTAATAAATTAAGATCTTGGATCTGGAGTACTTATTTTTCTGAGACTCAGTTGATGGGATCTTGCTGGAGAACCTTGCGAGATAAAGCTACATGGCCAAAATCTATTAGTCATCTATTAGTCTATTTTGACGACTACTGTGTGTGACCTTTTAGTCTCATTGAGGTTTTTATCTTCTTTTGCTTTTTGGAAATCTTTGGCCTTTTCCCGGTTCATCCTCATCTATGTTCTGAGCATCAGCAGTCAGCTGCTTTAGTGAAATGCTATGATAAAGCCACTGCACACCACTTGCTCAACAACAGGCACAGTGAGTGAACAGCTGGTGTGCATCGTGAATAGGATCTCTCACTCACATTTATCAGGTAAATCCAAATAAATCGTGTTGCTGTTTTGTGTCTGCTGGATGTTGCAATGTTTGCTCACACTTTTCACACGATGAGGCGATATGTAAATGTTTTGAAGGCAACACACATCCTCAACAGTTGATGTATCAATATGCCTGAAATGTATGCATAAACACTGATAGCAAAACCCCTTCTCAACAGTTAAGTTTGGTTATTTAATGGTGTTTTGACATTTACTGTTTTCTGAGGCAAAGCATAATACAGTATGTGAACCCTTGAGAACAGATGAGCAGCATTTGGGCCAAAAGATAAGACTATTACGGTATGCTTACGCCACAACAACCTAGCTTAAAAACACAATCAAACTGATCGCTGTTCATAACCTGCAAATATGACGGAAAAGTGCTGTAATATGCATACAGGGTAGGGCTGGGGAAAGAAGTAAAATAACTGCTAAGACGTCAGAAAATTTCTGCCTATCTTTTAACCGAAGGAAACATGTTTGCGCCACAGTCCATGTTTTTCACACAGACACGATAAATGAGATTGTTGTTTTTTTTTAATGCCTTTGAAATCATGGAAAATAAGGCCCACCCTTATTATTTTTTATTAGTCAATATATTTTACATTTTGCTTTTAAATCGTATTGTTGTTACGGTTGTTATTGTTTCTCTATGAAATAATGTTTCGGCGCCATCAACCTGCAGGGCGCCGTTGGAAATTCAGCTACTGTGGGTCGAAGTCGAAGAAGAAGAATAGGTGGAAAGTGGGTTCTTCGGCAGAAAGAGAAGAGGAAAGCACAGAGCCGAGAACTGAATGTGGGGACTTTGAATGTTGGGACTATGACAGGAAAATCTCGGGAGTTGGTTGACATGATGATTAGGAGAGATGTTGATATATTGTGTGTCCAGGAGACCAGGTGGAAAGGCAGTAAGGGTAGAAGTTTAGGGCCAGGTTTTAAATTATTTTACCATGGTGTAGATGGGAAGAGAAAATGCGTCGGGGTTATTTTAAAAGAAGAGTTGGCTAAGAATGTTTTGGAGGTGAAAAGAGTATCAGATCGAGTGATTAGGCTGAAACTTGAAATTGAGGGTGTTATGTACAATGTGATTAGTGGCTATGCCGCACAGGTAGGATGTGACCTATAGGTGAAAGAGAAATTCTGGAAGGAGCTAGACGAAGTATTTCTGAGCATCTCAGACAGAGAGAGAGTCGTCATTGGTGCAGATTGTAATGGACATGTTGGTGAAGGAAATAGGGGTTGACGAAGAAGTGATGGCTAAGTACGGTATCCAGGAAAGAAACTTAGAGGGACACATGGTGGTAGAGTTCGCAAAAAGGATACAATGGCTGTAGTAAACACTTGTTTCCAGAGGAGGCAGGAACATAGGGTGACCTACAAGAGCGGAGGTAGAAGCACGCACGTGGATTACATTTTGTGCAGACGATGTAATCTGAAGGAGGTTACCGACTGTACGGTAGGGGCAGGAGAGAGTTTGGCTAGACAGCATAGGATGGTGTGTGTAAAATGACTCTGGAGGTGTGGAGGAAGATTAGGAAGACAAAGGCAGAGCAGAGAACCATGTGGTGGAAGCTCAGACAGGAATAGTGTTGTGCAGCTTTTCAGGAAGAGGTGAGCCAGGCTCTCGGTGGACAGGAGGAGTTTCCAGAAGACTGGACCTCTGCAGCCAAGGTGATCAGAGAGGCAGGCAGGAGAGTACTTGGTGTATCTTCTGGCAGAAAGGAGAGAAGGAGACTTGGTGGTGGAACCTCACAGAACAGCAAATCATACAAGGAAAAAGGTTAGCTAAGAAGAAGTGGGACACTGAGAGGACTGAGGAGAGTCGAAAGGAATACATTGAGATGCGACACAGGGCAAAGGTAGAGGTGGCAAAGCCAAACAAGAGGCATATGATGACATGTATGGCAGGTTGGACACTAAAGAAGGAGAAAATGATTTATACAGGCTGGCCAGACAGAGGGATAGAGATGGGAAGGATGTGCAGCAGGTTAGGGTGATTAAGGATAGAGATGGAAATATGTTGACTGGTGCCAGCAGTGTGCTAGCTAGATGGAAAGGGTGTTGTGCAGAGCTGTGGGAACTATAGAGGAATAAAGTTGATGAGCCACACAATGAAGTTATGGGAAAGAGTAGTGGAGGCTAGACTCAGAACAAAAGTGAGTATTTGTGAGCAACAGTATGGTTTCATGCCTAGAAAGAGTACCACATATGCATTATTTGCCTTGAGGATGTTGATTGAAAAGTACAGAGAAGGTCAGAAGGAGCTACATTGTGGCTTTGTAGATCTAGAGAAAGCCTATGACAGAGTACTCAGAGAGGAACTGTGGTACTGCATGCGGAAGTCTGGAGTGGCAGAGAAGTATGTTAGAATAATACAGGACATGAATGAGGGCAGCAGAACAGTGGTAAGGTGTGCTGTAGGTGTGACAGACCAATTTAAGGTGGTGGTGGGACTGCATCAGGGATCACCCCTGAGCCCCTTCCTGTTTGCAGTGGTGATGGATAGCCTGACAGATGAGGTTAGACTGGAATCCCCGTGGACCATGATGTTTGCAGATGACATTGTGATCTGCAGTGAAAGCAGGGAGCAGGTGGGAGAACATTTAGAAAGATGGAGGCATGCACTGGAAAGCAGAAGAAGGAAGATTAGCCGAAGTAAGACAGAATATATGTCCATGAATGATAGGGGTGGTGGGGGAAGAGTGAGGCTACAGGGCGAAGAGATAGCAAGGGTGGAGGACTTTAAATACTTGGGGTCAACCGTCCAGAGCAATGGTGAGTGTGGTCAGGAAGTGAAGAAACGGGTCCAAGCAGGTTGGAACGGGTGGAGGAAGGTGTCAGGTGTGTTATGTGTCAGAAGAGTCTCTGCCGGTATGAAAGGCAAAGTTTATAAAACAGTGGTGAGGCCAGCAATGATGTACGGATTAGAGACAGTGACACTGAAGAAACAACAGGAAGAAGAGCTGGAGGTGGTAGAAATGAAGATGTTGAGGTTCGCTCTCGGACTGACCAGTTTGGATAAAATTAGAAATGAGCTCATCAGAGGGACAGCCAATGTTCGATGTTTTGGAGACAAAGTTAGAGAGAGCAGACTTCGATAGTTTGGACACGTCCAAAGGAGAGAGAGTCAGTATATTGGTAGAAGGATGATGAGGATGGAGCTGCCAGGCAAGAGAGCTCGCGGAAGACCAAAGTGAAGGTTGATGGATGTAGTGAGGGAAGAAATGAGGGCAGTTGGTGTTCGAGAGGAGGATGCAGGAGATAGGCTTACATGGAAAAGGATGACGCGGTAAAGGGACAAGCAGAAAGGAAAAGAAGAAGAAGAGTATTCCTTTTGCCAAACCAATTCGAAGTAAATTTTCGCCATGTATACTGTCATTCAGAATAAAGCTGGGATGCGCATGCTTAGTCTTGACGTAAATGCGTGGTGACGTCATCGTTTATGCACGGTATAAATATGACGGCTCCCTACGGAGCTCGTATGCGACGGAGATTTTGTTTTTAACTACTTACGGTTACTTTTATCAAACGTTTTTAAAATAAAAATATAAAAACAATTCCAACTTCTGTGCTGAATAGAGGACGCACCTCCATCTTGATAAATGTCGTGACGGTCACGACGACGTGCGCATGTCTCACGGCTGTTCCGATTAAATGTAGTGCACATCATTTATACACCCGATCGGAATAGATCACGTCACATGTAAACAGTTGATCGGATCTTCAGATCTTCAATCGGAATTATTTCAGTCGGAATGACAAAAAAAGTCTCCATGTAAACCCGGCTCGTTGGTCCGCTGAAGATGAGCCCGTCACCTGCCAATCAAATATATGTTGACATTCGCTGTAGTCACCTACTGGCTGAATAACATGCTACTGAGGTTATGCTTAATAAACAGTTAACGTTCCCATTTTTGTGTTAATTGGGGACGAACACACACAACAACTCGGAGAGGCACTGATGTTTTAAACGACTTCGCCGTGGCGGAGCGTTCTGTTTAGCCCCTTAACTCGCTGGGTCATTCGCTTGCAGGCTAGCTCGTGGCCGAGCTATTAAACACAACAAACAGTTAACTTTCCCTTGTTTGTCTCTGTTGTGTGAATCTACGCGCTGCACATGGAGCAAGGCTGAGTATTGGACGGAGCCAACACCGCCAAGAGCGTATCGGTCCAGTGGCGTTCCATAAGCCCTTTTGCGGGTAATGAGACAGCCGTCCAACTCTATCGGCTTACTGTGTGATCCGCACGCCGCCTCACCACAACAAGGACCATTTATCGAGTCTGGGAAAACTATCGTTGTACATTTTATTTATTGAACGATAAGTCAATATAGTACCGTAATTTCACGTGTATAATGTATAATACGCACCCCCAAAGTTGATCTAAAAATTCTGGAAAACCCTTCTACCTATGTATAATGCATTTTTTCAATGCATGATTTTGCTTCTACACGTGATCAAAACATTACGTATTACCTGTATTTTGTTAGTTTTTTCAAATGATTATTCTGAAGTTAAGCACTTTATTTGAACACGTAATCCTTTTTTTTTATTTACTTGCTCTTATTTTGAAATTCACAGCCCTACTTTTATTTAATAAATTAGAAAACACACAGTTGTGCTCATATGTTTGATTACCCAGGCAGAATTTGTAAGATGGGTTAAATTCTTTAAAGAAAACATGAAGGACCAGGCGCAATTTTTATTTCAATAGGATTCAAATTACACGTCAAGCATTTCAGAAAAGGATTATCGTTAAACAAAACATAACCATAAAGAAATTGATTATGGTTGTTTTTCAGTCATCAGTCATATTAAAAAAAAAACATTTCACAAATTCTGCCAGGGTATGTAAACTT
Source organism: Phycodurus eques (assembly GCF_024500275.1). Classification (NCBI taxonomy): domain Eukaryota; kingdom Metazoa; phylum Chordata; class Actinopteri; order Syngnathiformes; family Syngnathidae; genus Phycodurus; species Phycodurus eques. The sequence goes on along the minus strand of NC_084529.1, from coordinate 8,465,365 downwards.
ATGAGCACAACAGTACATATATGCAGTCATACGTACCTCTGTCATATTGGAATGAAAGTGTAGGCTACCCTTTTGTTCATAACCACTAGATGGCAGCATACATTTATAAAATGTGAAAGTTTTTTTCCATTTGCCCCTATACCCATGTATAATACGCACTATTGACTTTTGACAATTTTGGGGGGGAGGCGCATTATACACGAGAAATTACGGTAATTATCGTGACAGGCATATTGGCAGTTGTTGATTATGTTACACAACACGGGGTAACGGCGCTTGATCAGGGGACTCCAATAATTGCCCACGACAGTGAACATTTGTCTGTGACGTGTCTGTTGTGTCAAAATCGGGCTACATTTGTGTAGTCTGAGCTCAGCTTGACATTCTGGACACCACACGTATGCCATACACTCATCACCAACATATGCAGTTAAATGATACAAGTCCATTCATCATAAATGAAAATAAAATGCATGTTAGTCGTTTAAAAATATATTTATTGAATTTGTTTTTGGGATTACTGGGGGGGCGTTTTGTCGATTATTCGATGGATTTAGTCTATAGGATAATCGTTTCTAAAAAAGATTCAATGACGACAGCACTAATGCAGGGGCAAAAGAAACATGACAACGTATCGTATGTTATAAATATGTCAATGAACTGTTTTATTAACTACCTTTTCAACATTTACAGCCATGCCTACATTTTTTTTAAAGACCCTTTTTGTTTGCATTTTGAGGCGCCTAAAGAGGAGTTTTTAAAAATCTGTAAATTTTGTTGTAAACGGTGTGGCTTAAACTGTTCCTAAATAGGACGTATTATGGAAAATTGACTTTCGTACAAATAGTTTTGCCATTGGAATACCTACCCAACCATCAGGTGTGAAATTAAACAACCAAATAAATCTAAAGTTATCTGCCTTTTTCTGACAGGTTATCTATGAGTGAGCTGCACTTGGGCTGCTAAAAATGAGCAAATTTCACCATGGAGAGAAATATTATGTAAAAATAGTTGTATAATTCTTAATCCTAGGGGTATTGTGATAAAAGCATGCCGCAGACGTGTTAGTAAAACACCAGAGGACGATTCTGGAGAAAAAAAAGCACAATATATCTCCTTAAATCTTGACCAAAAATGTGAAATGACATCTGTCCAGTTTGCAGATTTGGTGATTGTCACGCTCCCTGTGGAAAACATGGATTATATTATAAAATAATGTTGAAAGCATGTTCCACTTAAGCAAAACATAATATGCTATCTGAGGACTACTTAAACCATATTTCCCGACACCTCACTGTTATTAATGGTGGTTCTGTGTGCCTAACAGTAAAGGTAGAATGAGCTGGAGGTGAGCAAAAAAATTGAAATCTTACTGTGACAGACCTATCTGTGGCTAAAGATACCCCCCACTGGCTGCAGGAAAATTGGCTGCAATAGAAAAGAAGATGATGTGCAAGGGTGCCATGATGTACTTGTTGAAGAAATGCGTCAAAAATGATAAATGAATGTGTGTAAAAGGGAGCGAGAATAACAAGGTGAATAATGGTGGAATTATATTGTCGAGATTCAATATAATGACCATTAGTTTAGGCATACCGGTATGTGTTTAACACACACCATAAGGATCTACAGGTGAAGATGTTCCCTTGAGGTTGTCCTAACTGACCTGTATTCAGTTGCTTTGAATGGCTTTTTCTATCTCAAGTTGATGTATTTAAACTGATTAATTGTTGTTTTTTCATATCTACTCTCAATCACAGTGGATACCTTTACAACATGTTGATCAATTTGTCACATGCAGTTGCTGTGTTGATTTTTTTATTTTTATTTTTTTTAATTATTTTTTTACATTTGTATTAATTCTGGTATTGGGCTTTAGGGCATATTCACATGCAATAATTATTTTAAACAACTCTTTACAAGGAAATACACAACATTTTTCATTTTGACCCTTTTTTGTAATTTAAATGATACATACAGTACATGGTGCAAATCATGTATATTGCTCTTTTTGAAATTTAATTAAATGTGCAATTTTTACCTTGTTCAAACAATTCTGGTACTCATCTGTTTATACATCTGACTGTAGGTCATCCACTGCGTTACATTAAATGTTTCAGTTTAAATGGTAGGTTTTCTTTCAGAGAGCCCAAAACCATTTACACAGTTTAAATGTAGCTTGTCCTCTTCAAAGTACTGGTATTTAAAACTAACTTTCCACATGAGGTCCACATGAAACTAATTTGCAGGCTGTCAAAAGCAACAAACAAATCAGACAAGCTGTTTAGTCAAATACAATCTTTAAGAAACTAATTTCTGGAAAAGACTAACAACAAAGACAAATCAAGGGCAACACCAATAACTTTTTCCGTGGACTGACAGCGAAGAGTCGGTACAACATTAAGTTAACAATACACAGCAGCAACAACACTCAGTTTTTGTTCTACATGGTGAAAAAGACTAATCATTAAATGCATACCCTGGTTATGTTTGTCTATACTGTATGGGCATGAGTGAAACCCAACTCTGGGCAAGAGTTCACATCCTGCAGGTCAAAACATTTCTTGGCTTTTAACTTGTAAGGGGCAAGGTCACTGAGGTACTGACCTTTTGCCCGAGAACTCAAGTCAAGCACCCAAAACTCTTCAACCCAATTCATTTAGTGATGGCGGTGGCCAAGAGCACCTATGCTTGTTGTTGAGATTAGTAAATATATTTGAATCCTCGGTGGGTCGTTATGTCTTTGCTGTCATTTAGCTGTGACAGATTCTCGTGTTTTCTACTGACTGCAGCTGCTCTCTTTATACTGTATATGCTGTAGGAATTCTTGCTGTTTGAAAAAATTACATTTATAAAAGTCTGGTGCCCCTCTTCTTCTTCTACAATCAAGTATTCAATAAAAATACTGTTTTATTCTTAATTGTATAAGAAAATTACAGGTTTTAAGAATGGAGGCTCCTTTGGTCAGAAACATTTGTTCAGCAGTTTAAGTTGAAGTGTGTGTGCATGTGTGTGTAAGTGTGTGCGCGTGTGTTTTCTGGGGTTTCTGTTGGTCACGGTTAATGACCATCTGACTTTGGCCTTGAAGTCTTTCACTGGGCACGTACAGCAGGAGGCAGAGACAGCAAGGGGGAGGGAGCAGAAGCCTATTCACTTGGAGAGGGGCAGAGGAGGGGAAAAGGAACAGCCAGAACAGAGGATGGATCGACAGAGGGAGGGAGTGAGTGCGTGTGTGTCTGTGCGTGTTGGAGAGTTTTAAATAAAGGGAGGGCCAGAGAGAAAGATGTGTGCCGCAGGGTTAGTGAAGGATGATAATTCACCGTTAAGCCTCCTAGAAAGACCAGCTGGCCCCTCTGGAGTCAGATGTCATTCTCCGCAGCCAGGACTTGTTCTCTGTGTCCGTCTGTGTGTGCGTGTGTGTGTTGTGTTGGCCGTTAAGCATGTACATACGTATTTGTGTGTGTTCTGTTGTCAGTGGCAGCGTTTGACGCCTGGAAGGAAAACACCTGCATGTGGAGCTGAAGATTGTATCAGTCTAAGCTGCCTACTGCCTATCTCAGTGACAGTGCGATTGGTCAGAACACACAAAACACACATGCGTACCCACACGCGCACATCTAGCCACACACACAAACACACATACACACACACCATCTGCCTGTTAGTTAGGGCTATTGTTCGGAGCCATTTGGGTTGTGTGTTGAAGTTTGGCTTAGTGCTGATCTTGACCATCAGTTAGCCAGCTGGCCTGACTTTTTGGGTTTTCCACTTGATTGGAACTAAAAGCACTATAGGACACTAATCAAACAACTCACTAAACACCCATGTTTACTTGTATGCAAACTAACACATTACATAATTTCACACAGCCTCATCAAGTGGGGCACTCTATAATGCATTTTCTACACACTATGAACACATACAGTACTTGATTCTCTTTGGCTCTCCTTAGACTGCACTAATCTATATCATGCTGTGCTCCCTATTCAATGGGTTGAATTATTCAGCATTGTCAAAGTGTATGTCAGCGTGTATGTGTGTGTGCACACATGTGCACCCATGTAAGCATGGCTACAGCTGGCCTGGTGCTTTTGTTAATCAGAGGTGGCCAGTCTGCATGAATGCTTGTATTGTTGGGTCATGTGTATTCAGAACCACGGCAAGTGTTATTGGGAGTGCTTGATTATATTCATGTGTGTGTGCGCGTGCGTGACTCAACTGAGGTGTGGTGAGCACACACACACCACTATATGAGGCTGCATGTCACAGGGTCACTGGGTCAATAACACTAAATTGTGCCACTCAGTGTCATCTGATTTCTGGTTGTGAATAAATAAAAGTTATATAAATGTAGTTGTCTGTGTGTCTTTGTACAAACAATCTGTCAGGTGAAATAATTCCTGTGTTGTCTTTTTAGGTCGAAATGAGCTCATAGCCAGATACATCAAACTGCGCACAGGAAAAACGCGGACAAGGAAACAGGTACAAATGAAGGAGCGTGTTTCAATCCACTTTTTAAAATTTTTATTATATAAATCAAATCATTGTCATATTTGTACATGAGCTAATATGCAGTTTTTAACAATCAAGGCAAATTATTGGTTGTTGTTTTTCATATCCAGTACTGTATTCAGTAATCCTTCGTTTATCGCGGGGGTTACATTCCAGAAATTCCCTGAAGTAGAAAAAAAATCCGTAAAGTACTGACCAATTATTTGCTTTAACATTTCTATACATTTTAAAGTTTTGTATTTGCATTTCAGTGGCAATACGTGGTAGTTTAGAGCGGTGAAGCAATGTGGTTGTCCACTTGAAGTTTCCACACCGCGCAAACACGCTACATAAACACATGCCTTTAATAGGTGGGTGTGCTCTACTTGATTGACATGAAAGTCAACCCATGCGGACATGTGAAAGATGGCCGATTTGCTGACTAAACCATGAGACAATGTGCCTCACAACGACAGTCTCGGCGTTGTAGGCAACGCAAAGCATCATGGTGCTCCCTGCTGCTTCCCAGAATTCATCGCGGTCCTCTATTAACGTACAGGTTGTAGAAAATCTAATATTTACTTGCAGTTGTTCCATATTGTTATTAGTGTGCGTTTTAGCTGTACTTTAAATCGGGCTAGGTTAGTATTTTTGGATTTATTTCACACAACTTTCACCATGGCTTGTGTGTTAAACAATGCCATTCCTGTCACGTTCATTGTGTTACTTGAGCAACTTACTGACTTACCAAATGTGTGAGTAGAAATTGCTCAGTAGAATTTCATTTCCTACAAAGTAAAAGGGTCTACTGTATTTGTCCTTATGTTAGGAACTGCTGCCACATTACAGTCAAATTACTAGCAATGCTAACTGAACCAAAGATGTGCAAATGAGTAATTGCACTACACAGACCAACGAAAAGAAATCTGTGATGCGCTGTAACCGTCATAAGTGAAATGCGATATAGTGAGGGATTACTGTAAAGACAGCACTGTATATGAAAACAACTACTACTGCATATTAGGGCTGCATCATATTAGAAAAACAACAAACTTAGGGGATCAGTGTTGGGAAAGTTAATTTTCCACGTGAACTACTTCAAAGTTCAGTTCATTGTTCCAAAAATGAAGTAGTTCAATTCGTAGTTCATAATTCAAAATTTTGAACAGGCAGAAAAAAAAAATCGCAGGCCCAAAAACAAATATGTCAATATCAATATTTTGCTAACAGGCTATTACCCTCAAAATACTGGCTTTTCATTTCCTCATTGTTGTCACCCATTCAGTCCACACCAGGAGCCAGCTGCAGCTTTCACCCTACAGTCTGGAAAAAAAAAAACAGAGGAAAAACAGGACTTTTGTCCTTAATGTGCAAACAAAAACACCGCAACACAGTATGACAGGAACGATGGACACTGGTAACTTTGCATTCCTCGCAGCTCTGGCTGACAATATTAACAGAAAAATTCTATTACAAAACGCGTTCTGGTTATTTCTATATGCCCTGCGATTAGCTGGCGACCTGTTCAGGGTTTACCCCGCTTCTCACCTGGAGATAGCTGGGATAGGCTCCAGCACGCTCCCCGAACCTATGAGGATAAGCGGTATGGAAGATGAATGAATGAATGAATGTATGATGTACTGTATTACAAAATAACACTCCCATTTACGCAGTGTCCCTGAACGCACCTCACGCACTCACGCAGCCGCCACGCCCCTGCAGAGAGTAGTTTCATTCTGAAGAGTGAAATAGGAAATGCAGCAGGTGTGCATTCTTTCCCGTGTCCTCATTCATAGTTGTTATACAAGGAGATAAGTGAACAGCACTCTCTGGGCTTTTCCGTGTGTTGTTGGAAGCGTTAGAATTTACCGAAACATAGGTGCCAATATTGTTAACATGTCCAAACAGGTCCCTCTCCTGGTCACTTTTAATATTTCAGTTGAGTCACTGTATGTTACAGTACACCCAGTAGCAGAGTCTACTGCGATGTAACCATTGCGCACACGTACATCGTAATGACGATACTCAAAACAAAATATCGTGCAGCCCTACTACATTGTATTACTTTAGTCCTTGGCCCAATATTCCCAGGTGTTTTTCTGCTCTCTCATTTGATGCACATAGATGGATCTAGTCTGTTGTCAGGGGACTCGTGTACGTGTGTTTGCGTGCGTGTGAGTGCATGGAAAGAGTCCTTTCATAACCATGGTAACCCACTGCTGGTTGTTTCCTCCTCTCTTTCTGTCATCTCCTCTACTCTCTTCTACTTTTTTTTTTTACTTGTTTGTATTCTACTGTACTCTATCGTATGCGACAACTCTCACAGGTTTCCAGTCATATCCAGGTCTTAGCCAGAAGAAAATCAAGGGAGTTCCAGTCCAAGATAAAGGTAGGACTCTCCAAAGGTCTTTAACGTGCACAACCAATGCAGTGTGTTGCAAATGTTACCGTGCTGGGAATATCTGGTAATAACTTCTGATTAGCGAGGACGCAGTAATACTTTGCAACACAGAAAGAACCGACCAGAAGCAAGGTCTACCCTTTTTCAAACCCCAATTCCAATGAAGTTGGGATGTTGCGTAAAATGTAAACTTTCAACCTATATTCAACTGAATGCATAACAAAGAAAATATATTTGATGTTCAAACTGATGAATGTTCTCGTTTTTTTTGAAAATATTCTCTCATTTTGAATTTAATGTCTAAAACACATTGCTGGGAAGCTGGGACAGGGGCAGTCTGGGAAAGTTGAGGAATGCTCAAAAACACCTGCTTGGAACAACAGGAGAACATTTTAAATGGAAACAGGTGAGTGTCATGATTGGGTACAAAAGGAGCATCCCCAAAAGGCTCAGTTGTTCACAAGCAAGGATGCGGTGAGGTTCACGACTTTGAGAATAACTGTGGGACCAATTAGTGTCACAGTTTAAGAACATTTCTCAACGTACAAATGCACAGAATTTAGGGAGTCCACTTTAAATTTTGTTTTGAGGAAGTCATGGACGCCGTGTCCACTAGCCCAAAGAGGAAAAGGACCGTCTGTATTTTTATCCGCGCAAAAGTCAAAAGCCAGCATCTGCAAAGCCAGCCACATTCTGCATGTGTTACAACAGCGTGGCTTTGTAGTTAAAGGGTGTGAGTACTCGACTGGCTTGCCAGCAGTCCAAACCTGTCTCCCATTGAAAATGTGTGGCGCATTATGAAGCGAAAAGTACAACAACAGAGACCCCGAACTGTTGAGCAACTTAAGTTGTACGTCAAGCAAGAATGGGAAAGAATTCCACCTTTCCTCAGTTCCCAAACGCTTAATTGAACCTGTTGCAGGTATCATATTCAAAATGAGTGAATATTTGCACAAAAAAAAAAAGAATATTAGTTTGAACATGGAATATCTTGTTTTTGTAGTGTTCAATTGAATACATAGGTTGAAACCAATTTGAAAATCATTATAGTCTGTTGAGGTCACTGATGGTGTAGTGGTACACTCGCCTGACTTTGGTGCGGGCAGCGTGGGTTCAGTTCTCACTCAGTAACGGTATGAATGTGACTGCGAATGGTTGTCGGCATCTATATGCCCTGTAACTGACTGGCGACCAGTTCAGGGTGGAGTCTGCCTTTCGCCCGAACTCAGCTGGGATAGGCTCCCGCTCCCCCAAAAATGCCACTTCTGTATTCCATCATCATTTTATTGCATGTGCATAAGCATGCAGTCAGCTGTCATCTTGAACTAAAAAGGACTAAGTTCACTTAACAATGCACAATATATATTTGCAAAATAATAGCCAATTAAAAGATTTATTTTACCTGGTTAATGTGATTTTTAAAAACATTTTTTGCACCTGAACCTCAGTGTACAGCATCGGCACAGTAAGGCGGTAAACGTCACCTTAATCTTAAAACACAATTGGAAGCTGTCATCTGTGAGGCGTGAACAATGTTGCTTTTCAATATAGTTCATGAAGCACGGAGCTGTTTTCTTCAGAAACGTCTTTGACGTATCCATTATTTACCCACCGGGGGTCGAATAGCTCAATAAATCTTGCCGACAGGTGTTGCACATTGGCTGTTGTAACCCAATTTTTGCGCACCCCAAAAAAAAAAATTATATATTAATGTTAGAAGAGTAATAATCTTCCAATTTACAATTACAGTTGAAAAATGAAACAAACTCAAATAAAAATAAATTTAATCTAAATTCAAACAAAATATAAATGATTTATTTTCCATAGTCACATATACCACAAGTTCCCCCTCATCAATCCCCCAATTATTGAAATAGTACCTTCCTTTCGAGGGGATATTTTGGTTTTATATTGTTTTTATGCAACAACATATTGTAGGACTTGTTGGCCACATGGCTTCGCCTGTTGACACATTTAGGTTATTTTGCTTGCTTGCCACAAAGACCATATCACCACACCCAAACAACTTATTGGAAAATGCTGCTGACATCCTCAACATGGGGGATTGGCTACATAGTAAGTCAGATAAATTAGAGAGAGAAAGTTATGCACTGTAATGTTGTAAAAGTAATTATAACTCACCATGACGCCGTTTCTCTTCAATGAGCCGGTCCCATCTTGGGGTAATCTTTATTTATTTATTTATTTTTTAACTCCAAAGTCCACGCCAGTTTATGCAGAGCGGGTTACGAATGTGTCTATTAGTCTATAGTCTATCTACTATTTATTATTTTACCATGCCAAAATTATTGTTGTGAAAAAGATAATTAAAACAACAAAGGTAGTGGTGCTCCTAGCCTTTCAAACAGTATTCTATCAAAAGAGGTCTTGCTGTCATTCACCTATGTTGGAAAGGCAGATTGTGGACACACAAAAACACCGTCAAAATGATAGATCAAATCCCAGGAGCCAGCAAGGCAAAAAAATCAAGAGATGGTGAGAGAGCGTCATAATTGATAATTCGGGAGCTACTTGAATCAAGACTGAACTTGAATTTCCAGCCAACTTAACAAACAGACTTTCGGGGAAGGGTTATTTTTTATTACTGTCATGCCGACGAATAATATCTCAATATGTTGTTACTATTATTGCTTGCTTTTAGTTTGAATGTGTTGATTATTTTGTTGACGGTTCTGTTACATTCTCCTGTTTGTGTTCTCTGCATTGTAGGATCATAATGCCAAGGAGAAAGCGCTCCAGAGCATCTCGTCCATGTCCTCTTCTCAAATCGTCTCAGCCACTGCCATACACAGCAAGCTGCTGCCGGGAATAGTGCGGGCCAACTTTGCCGGCAACACACAGGTAACACGTGCCAACAAGCCATCTACACGCTTGCATAAGTAAAATATTTGATGGGCAGAAAGATGGACACTATTTGAAGTAAACGAACAAC